>NC_088417.1:101306329-101463829 GCF_034236695.1 Oncorhynchus nerka | reverse complement strand
TCTAGTGTTTATAGTCTGAAACCATGTTTACATGTTGATATCTATTCTAGTGTTTATAGTCTGAAACCATGTTGATATCTATTCTAGTGTTTATAGTCTGAAACCATGTTGATATCTATTCTAGTGTTAATAGTCTGAAACCATGTTGATATCTATTCTAGTGTTTATAGTCTGAAACCATGTTGATATCTATTCTAGTGTTAATAGTCTGAAACCATGTTTACATGTTGATATCTATTCTAGTGTTTATAGTCTGAAACCATGTTGATATCTATTCTAGTGTTTATAGTCTGAAACCATGTTGATATCTATTCTAGTGTTTATAGTCTGAAACCATGTTGATATCTATTCTAGTGTTTATAGTCTGAAACCATGTTTCCATGTTGATATCTATTCTAGTGTTTATAGTCTGAAACCATGTTGATATCTATTCTAGTGTTTATAGTCTGAAACCATGTTGATATCTATTCTAGTGTTTATAGTCTGAAACCATGTTGATATCTATTCTAGTGTTTATAGTCTGAAACCATGTTTACATGTTGATCTATTCTAGTGTTTATAGTCTCATGTTTACATGTTGATATCTATTCTAGTGTTTATAGTCTGAAACCATGTTGATATCTATTCTAGTGTTAATAGTCTGAAACCATGTTGATATCTATTCTAGTGTTTATAGTCTGAAACCATGTTTACATGTTGATATCTATTCTAGTGTTTATAGTCTGAAACCATGTTGATATCTATTCTAGTGTTAATAGTCTGAAACCATGTTTACATGTTGATATCTATTCTAGTGTTTATAGTCTGAAACCATGTTTACATGTTGATATCTATTCTAGTGTTTATAGTCTGAAACCATGTTGATATCTATTCTAGTGTTTATAGTCTGAAACCATGTTGATATCTATTCTAGTGTTTATAGTCTGAAACCATGTTGATATCTATTCTAGTGTTTATAGTCTGAAACCATGTTTACATGTTGATATCTATTCTAGTGTTTATAGTCTGAAACCATGTTTACATGTTGATATCTATTCTAGTGTTTATAGTCTGAAACCATGTTGATATCTATTCTAGTGTTTATAGTCTGAAACCATGTTGATATCTATTCTAGTGTTTATAGTCTGAAACCATGTTTACATGTTGATATCTATTCTAGTGTTTATAGTCTGAAACCATGTTGATATCTATTCTAGTGTTTATAGTCTGAAACCATGTTGATATCTATTCTAGTGTTTATAGTCTGAAACCATGTTGATATCTATTCTAGTGTTTATAGTCTGAAACCATGTTTACATGTTGATATCTATTCTAGTGTTTATAGTCTGAAACCATGTTGATATCTATTCTAGTGTTTATAGTCTGAAACCATGTTGATATCTATTCTAGTGTTTATAGTCTGAAACCATGTTGATATCTATTCTAGTGTTTATAGTCTGAAACCATGTTGATATCTATTCTAGTGTTTATAGTCTGAAACCATGTTGATATCTATTCTAGTGTTTATAGTCTGAAACCATGTTGATATCTATTCTAGTGTTAATAGTCTGAAACCATGTTGATATCTATTCTAGTGTTTATAGTCTGAAACCATGTTGATATCTATTCTAGTGTTTATAGTCTGAAACCATGTTTACATGTTGATATCTATTCTAGTGTTTATAGTCTGAAACCATGTTGATATCTATTCTAGTGTTTATAGTCTGAAACCATGTTGATATCTATTCTAGTGTTAATAGTCTGAAACCATGTTGATATCTATTCTAGTGTTTATAGTGAAACCATGTTGATATCTATTCTAGTGTTTATAGTCTGAAACCATGTTGATATCTATTCTAGTGTTTATAGTCTGAAACCATGTTGATATCTATTCTAGTGTTTATAGTCTGAAACCATGTTTATAGTCTGAAATGTTGATATCTATTCTAGTGTTTATAGTCTGAAACCATGTTGATATCTATTCTAGTGTTTATAGTCTGAAACCATGTTGATATCTATTCTAGTGTTTATAGTCTGAAACCATGTTGATATCTATTCTAGTGTTTATAGTCTGAAACCATGTTGATATCTATTCTAGTGTTATAGTCTGAAACCATGTTGTTTACCATGTTGATATCTATTCTAGTGTTTATAGTCTGAAACCATGTTGATATCTATTCTAGTGTTTATAGTCTGAAACCATGTTGATATCTATTCTAGTGTTTATAGTCTGAAACCATGTTGATATCTATTCTAGTGTTTATAGTCTGAAACCATGTTGATATCTATTCTAGTGTTTATAGTCTGAAACCATGTTGATATCTATTCTAGTGTTTATAGTCTGAAACCATGTTGATATCTATTCTAGTGTTTATAGTCTGAAACCACCATGTTGATATCTATTCTAGTGTTTATAGTCTGAAACCATGTTGATATCTATTCTAGTGTTTATAGTCTGAAACCATGTTGATATCTATTCTAGTGTTTATAGTCTGAAACCATGTTGATATCTATTCTAGTGTTTATAGTCTGAAACCATGTTTACATGTTGATATCTATTCTAGTGTTTATAGTCTGAAACCATGTTTACATGTTGATATCTATTCTAGTGTTTATAGTCTGAAACCATGTTGATATCTATTCTAGTGTTTATAGTCTGAAACCATGTTGATATCTATTCTAGTGTTAATAGTCTGAAACCATGTTGATATCTATTCTAGTGTTTATAGTCTGAAATTCTAGTGTTTATAGTTGAAACCATGTTGATATCTATTCTAGTGTTTATAGTCTGAAACCATGTTGATATCTATTCTAGTGTTTATAGTCTGAAACCATGTTGATATCTATTCTAGTGTTTTATAGTCTGAAACCATGTTTACATGTTGATATCTATTCTAGTGTTTATAGTCTGAAACCATGTTTACATGTTGATATCTATTCTAGTGTTTATAGTCTGAAACCATGTTGATATCTATTCTAGTGTTTATAGTCTGAAACCATGTTGATATCTATTCTAGTGTTTATAGTCTGAAACCTTGTTTACATGTTGATATCTATTCTAGTGTTTATAGTCTGAAACCATGTTGATATCTATTCTAGTGTTTATAGTCTGAAACCATGTTGATATCTATTCTAGTGTTTATAGTCTGAAACCATGTTTACATGTTGATATCTATTCTAGTGTTTATAGTCTGAAACCATGTTGATATCTATTCTAGTGTTTATAGTCTGAAACCATGTTGATATCTATTCTAGTGTTTATAGTCTGAAACCATGTTGATATCTATTCTAGTGTTTATAGTCTGAAACCATGTTGATATCTATTCTAGTGTTTATAGTCTGAAACCATGTTGATATCTATTCTAGTATTAATAGTCTGAAACCATGTTGATATCTATTCTAGTGTTTATAGTCTGAAACCATGTTGATATCTATTCTAGTGTTTATAGTCTGAAACCATGTTGATATCTATTCTAGTGTTTATAGTCTGAAACCATGTTGATATCTATTCTAGTGTTTATAGTCTGAAACCATGTTGATATCTATTCTAGTGTTTATAGTCTGAAACCATGTTTACATGTTGATATCTATTCTAGTGTTTATAGTCTGAAACCATGTTGATATCTATTCTAGTGTTTATAGTCTGAAACCATGTTGATATCTATTCTAGTGTTTATAGTCTGAAACCCATGTTGATATCTATTCTAGTGTTTATAGTCTGAAACCATGTTGATATCTATTCTAGTGTTTATAGTCTGAAACCATGTTGATATCTATTCTAGTGTTTATAGTCTGAAACCATGTTGATATCTATTCTAGTGTTTATAGTCTGAAACCATGTTGAAAGTGTTTATAGTCTGAAACCATGTTGATATCTATTCTAGTGTTTATAGTCTGAAACCATGTTTACATGTTGATATCTATTCTAGTGTTTATAGTCTGAAACCATGTTGATATCTATTCTAGTGTTTATAGTCTGAAACCATGTTGATATCTATTCTAGTGTTTATAGTCTGAAACCATGTTGATATCTATTCTAGTGTTTATAGTCTGAAACCATGTTGATATCTATTCTAGTGTTTATAGTCTGAAACCATGTTGATATCTATTCTAGTGTTTATAGTCTGAAACCATGTTTCCATGTTGATATCTATTCTAGTGTTTATAGTCTGAAACCATGTTGATATCTATTCTAGTGTTTATAGTCTGAAACCATGTTGATATCTATTCTAGTGTTTATAGTCTGAAACCATGTTGATATCTATTCTAGTGTTTATAGTCTGAAACCATGTTTACATGTTGATATCTATTCTAGTGTTTATAGTCTGAAACCATGTTTACATGTTGATATCTATTCTAGTGTTTATAGTCTGAAACCATGTTGATATCTATTCTAGTGTTTATAGTCTGAAACCATGTTTACATGTTGATATCTATTCTAGTGTTTATAGTCTGAAACCATGTTGATATCTATTCTAGTGTTTATAGTCTGAAACCATGTTGATATCTATTCTAGTGTTAATAGTCTGAAACCATGTTGATATCTATTCTAGTGTTTATAGTCTGAAACCATGTTTACATGTTGATATCTATTCTAGTGTTTATAGTCTGAAACCATGTTGATATCTATTCTAGTGTTTATAGTCTGAAACCATGTTTACATGTTGATATCTATTCTAGTGTTTATAGTCTGAAACCATGTTGATATCTATTCTAGTGTTTATAGTCTGAAACCATGTTGATATCTATTCTAGTGTTTATAGTCTGAAACCATGTTGATATCTATTCTAGTGTTTATAGTCTGAAACCATGTTGATATCTATTCTAGTGTTTATAGTCTGAAACCATGTTGATATCTATTCTAGTGTTTATAGTCTGAAACCATGTTGATATCTATTCTAGTGTTTATAGTCTGAAACCATGTTGATATCTATTCTAGTGTTTATAGTCTGAAACATGTTGATATCTATTCTAGTGTTTATAGTCTGAAACCATGTTGATATCTATTCTAGTGTTTATAGTCTGAAACCATGTTGATATCTATTCTAGTGTTTATAGTCTGAAACCATGTTGATATCTATTCTAGTGTTTATAGTCTGAAACCATGTTGATATCTATTCTAGTGTTTATAGTCTGAAACCATGTTGATATCTATTCTAGTGTTTATAGTCTGAAACCATGTTGATATCTATTCTAGTGTTTATAGTCTGAAACCATGTTGATATCTATTCTAGTGTTTATAGTCTGATGTTGATATCTATTCATAGTCTGATATCTATTCTAGTGTTTATAGTCTGAAACCATGTTGATATCTATTCTAGTGTTTATAGTCTGAAACCATGTTGATATCTATTCTAGTGTTAATAGTCTGAAACCATGTTGATATCTATTCTAGTATTTATAGTCTGAAACCATGTTGATATCTATTCTAGTGTTTATAGTCTGAAACCATGTTGATATCTATTCTAGTGTTTATAGTCTGAAACCATGTTGATATCTATTCTAGTGTTTATAGTCTGAAACCATGTTGATATCTATTCTAGTGTTTATAGTCTGAAACCATGTTTACATGTTGATATCTATTCTAGTGTTTATAGTCTGAAACCATGTTGATATCTATTCTAGTGTTTATAGTCTGAAACCATGTTGATATCTATTCTAGTGTTTATAGTCTGAAACCATGTTGATATCTTGTATAGTCTGATATCTATTCTATGTTTATAGTTGATGATATCTATTCTAGTGTTTATAGTCTGAAACCATGTTGATATCTATTCTAGTGTTTATAGTCTGAAACCATGTTGATATCTATTCTAGTGTTTATAGTCTGAAACCATGTTGATATCTATTCTAGTGTTTATAGTCTGAAACCATGTTGATATCTATTCTAGTGTTTATAGTCTGAAACCATGTTGATATCTATTCTAGTGTTTATAGTCTGAAACCATGTTATATCTATTCTAGTGTTTATAGTCTGAAACCATGTTGATATCTATTCTAGTGTTTATAGTCTGAAACCATGTTGATATCTATTCTAGTGTTTATAGTCTGAAACCATGTTGATATCTATTCTAGTGTTTATAGTCTGAAACCATGTTGATATCTATTCTAGTGTTTATAGTCTGAAACCATGTTGATATCTATTCTAGTGTTTATAGTCTGAAACCATGTACATGTTGATATCTATTCTAGTGTTTATAGTCTGAAACCATGTTGATATCTATTCTAGTGTTTATAGTCTGAAACCATGTTGATATCTATTCTAGTGTTTATAGTCTGAAACCATGTTTACATGTTGATATCTATTCTAGTGTTTATAGTCTGAAACCATGTTGATATCTATTCTAGTGTTAATAGTCTGAAACCATGTTGATATCTATTCTAGTGTTTATAGTCTGAAACCATGTTGATATCTATTCTAGTGTTTATAGTCTGAAACCATGTTGATATCTATTCTAGTGTTTATAGTCTGAAACCATGTTGATATCTATTCTAGTGTTTATAGTCTGAAACCATGTTGATATCTATTCTAGTGTTTATAGTCTGAAACCATGTTGATATCTATTCTAGTGTTTATAGTCTGAAACCATGTTGATATATCTATTCTAGTATTTATAGTCTGAAACCATGTTGATATCTATTCTAGTGTTTATAGTCTGAAACCATGTTGATATCTATTCTAGTGTTTATAGTCTGAAACCATGTTGATATCTATTCTAGTGTTTATAGTCTGAAACCATGTTGATATCTATTCTAGTGTTTATAGTCTGAAACCATGTTTGATATCTATTCTAGTGTTTATAGTCTGAAACCATGTTGATATCTATTCTAGTGTTTATAGTCTGAAACCATGTTGATATCTATTCTAGTGTTAATAGTCTGAAACCATGTTGATATCTATTCTAGTGTTTATAGTCTGAAACCATGTTTACATGTTGATATCTATTCTAGTGTTTATAGTCTGAAACCATGTTGATATCTATTCTAGTGTTTATAGTCTGAAACCATGTTGATATCTATTCTAGTGTTTATAGTCTGAAACCATGTTTGATATCTATTCTAGTGTTTATAGTCTGAAACCATGTTGATATCTATTCTAGTGTTTATAGTCTGAAACCATGTTGATATCTATTCTAGTGTTTATAGTCTGAAACCATGTTGATATCTATTCTAGTATTAATAGTCTGAAACCATGTTGATATCTATTCTAGTGTTAATAGTCTGAAACCATGTTGATATCTATTCTAGTGTTTATAGTCTGAAACCATGTTGATATCTATTCTAGTGTTTATAGTCTGAAACCATGTTGATATCTATTCTAGTGTTTATAGTCTGAAACCATGTTTACATGTTGATATCTATTCTAGTGTTTATAGTCTGAAACCATGTTGATATCTATTCTAGTGTTAATAGTCTGAAACCATGTTGATATCTATTCTAGTGTTAATAGTCTGAAACCATGTTTACATGTTGATATCTATTCTAGTGTTTATAGTCTGAAACCATGTTGATATCTATTCTAGTGTTTATAGTCTGAAACCATGTTGATATCTATTCTAGTGAACTAGTTGCTCCTACCCTCTACTTTTTTGAACATTTTGTTAAAAATCTGAAACCATGTTGATATCTATTCTAACATTTCAGCGCCCTGCTACTCATGCCAGGAATATAGATATCTATTCATATGGTTAGAATGTGTGTATAGGAAACCCTGGACTAGTGTTTTAAAACTGGTTGAAATCACGAAACTGATGGCGATTACATAACGTGTTTATGTTGCTACTAGATTTATAGTCTGAAACCATGTTGATATCTATTCTAGTATCTGAAACCAGGATAGGAGGAAAACCTGATCACAGAAAATGGAAATAAATATATAGTCTGAAAGATGTTGCGCCACTTCCAGCAATAGATGTCTAAGTTTATAGTCTGAAACCATGTTGAACAGTGAGCCGAAATTAGATAAGACCGAGCATTCAACTCCCACAGCATCCCCATGCAGTCGAGTATCTTGTGAATTTAATCCTCTTTGATTCTTGGTTGAACTGAAACCATGTTGATATCTATTCTAAGAGGGGCAGAGGACATCTATTCTACCTCCGGTCTCCGCCCAGATCATTCCGGAAGAGCTCTCTCCTGAAATTTTTTCCAAGACGACAGCTAATGATATGTACAGGACGCCTACGTTTGATTTTTATCTATTAACGTTTACTAATACCTAAAGTAGCATTACAAACGTATTTGATATCTATTCTAGAAGAAGTGTTTTTGAAAGTTTATCGTCTACTTTTTGAATTTTAAAAAATGACGTTACGTTGTGAAAATCGCTGTTTTTTTCGTTTATCACACAGTCTACATATAACAGATATCTTGGCTTTATATGGCCCGATTGAATCGAAATAAAGACCCAATAGTGTTTATGGGACATCTGAAACCATGTTGATAGGAGTGCCAACAAAGAACAAAGAAGATGGTGAAAGGTAATGACTGTTTTCTATTTTATTGTAGGTTTGTGTAGTCTGAAAAATGCTAATTATTTTGTTTACGTCCCCTGCTGTGCTTTTCTGTTGTAGTGTATTGGTGCATGCTATCAGATAATAGCTTCTCATGCTGGAGGAGAAAAAGCATTTTAAAAATCTGACTTGTTGCCTGGATTCACAACGAGTGTAGCTTTAATTTGATACCCTGCATGTGTATTTTAATGAACTTTTGAGTTTTAACTAATACTATTAGCATTTAGCGTAGCGCATTTGCATTTCCAGAGCTCTAGTTGGGACGCAAGCGTCCCAGGTAGAGGTAAGAGGTTAATAGTCTGAAACCATGTTGATATCTATTCTAGTGTTTATAGTCTGAAACCATGTTTACATGTTGATATCTATTCTAGTGTTTAATAGTCTGAAACCATGTTGATATCTATTCTAGTGTTTATAGTCTGAAACCATGTTTACATGTTGATATCTATTCTAGTGTTTATAGTCTGAAACCATGTTGATATCTATTCTAGTGTTTATAGTCTGAAACCATGTTGATATCTATTCTAGTATTAATAGTCTGAAACCATGTTGATATCTATTCTAGTGTTTATAGTCTGAAACCATGTTGATATCTATTCTAGTGTTAATAGTCTGAAACCATGTTTACATGTTGATATCTATTCTAGTGTTTATAGTCTGAAACCATGTTGATATCTATTCTAGTGTTTATAGTCTGAAACCATGTTGATATCTATTCTAGTGTTTATAGTCTGAAACCATGTTGATATCTATTCTAGTGTTTATAGTCTGAAACCATGTTGATATCTATTCTAGTGTTTATAGTCTGAAACCATGTTGATATCTATTCTAGTGTTTATAGTCTGAAACCATGTTTCCATGTTGATATCTATTCTAGTGTTTATAGTCTGAAACCATGTTGATATCTATTCTAGTGTTAATAGTCTGAAACCATGTTGATATCTATTCTAGTGTCAACCCCCCCCCCAGTTGGACAGAGGACAGCGGAGAAAGGAGAGAGGACAGATGACAGAAGAAGTAGATGATGAAGATGAGGAGGAGGAGGAGGAGGAGGAGGAGAAGATGAGGAGGAGGAGGAGGAGAAGAAGAGGAGAGGGTGCAGAGAAGAGAGCACAGATAGGAGAGAGGACAGAGGACAGAAGTAGATGATGAAGAGAGGAGGAGGAGGAGGAGGAGGAGGAGAAGAAGAGGAAGAGAGGTGCAGAGAAGAGAGCACAGATATGAGAGAGAGAGAGGACAGAGGACAGAAGAAGTAGATGATGAAGATGAGGAGGAGGAGGAGGAGGAGGAGGAGGAGAAGAAGAGAGAGAGAGGGTGCAGAGAAGAGAGCACAGATATGAGAGAGGACAGAGGACAGAAGAAGTAGATGATGAAGATGAGGAGGAGGAAGAGGAGGAGGAGGAGGAGAAGATGAGGAGGAGGAGAAGAAGAGGAGGAGGAGGAGGAGAGGAGGAGATGAGGAGGAGGAGGAGGAGGAGTAGAAGAGGAGAGGGTGCAGAGAAGAGAGCACAGATATGAGAGAGGACAGAGGACAGAAGAAGTAGAGATGAAGATGAAGAGGAGGAGGAGGAGGAGGAGAAGAAGAGGAGAGGGTGCAGAGAAGAGAGCACAGATATGAGAGAGGACAGAGGACAGAAGAAGTAGATGATGAAGATGAGGAGGAGGAGGAGGAGGAGAAGATGAGGAGGAGGAGGAGGAGGAGGAGAAGAAGAGGAGAGGGTGCAGAGAAGAGAGCACAGATATGAGAGAGGACATAGGACAGAAGAAGTAGATGATGAAGATGAGGAGGAGGAGGAGGAGGAGAAGATGAGGAGGAGGAGGAGAAGAAGAGGAGAGGGTGCAGAGAAGAGAGCACAGATAGAAGAGAGGACAGAGGACAGAAGAAGTAGATGATGAAGAGGAGGAGGAGGAGGAGGAGGAGAAGATGAGGAGGAGGAGGAGGAGGAGGAGGAGAAGAAGAGAGCATTACAAACGAGAGAGTGCAGAGAAGAGAGCACAGATAGGAGAGAGGACAGAGGACAGAAGAAGTAGATGATGAAGAGGAGGAGGAGGAGGAGGAGAAGAAGAGGAGAGGGTGCAGAGAAGAGAGCACAGATATGAGAGAGGACAGAGGACAGAAGAAGTAGATGATGAAGATGAGGAGGAGGAGGAGGAGGAGGAGAAGATGAGGAGGAGGAGGAGGAGGAGAAGAAGAGGAGAGGGTGCAGAGAAGAGAGCACAGATATGAGAGAGGACAGAGGACAGAAGAAGTAGATGATGAAGATGAGGAGGAGGAGGAGGAGGAGAAGATGATGAGGAGGAGGAGGAGGAGGAGAAGAAGAGGAGAGGGTGCAGAGAAGAGAGCACAGATATGAGAGAGGACAGAGGACAGAAGAAGTAGATGATGAAGATGAGGAGGAGGAGGAGGAGGAGGAGGAGGAGGAGGAGAAGAGAGGATGGAGGAGGAGGAGGAGATGAGAAGAAGAGGGAGAGGGTGCAGAGAAGAGAGCACAGATATGAGAGAGGACAGAGGACAGAAGAAGTAGATGATGAAGATGAGGAGGAGGAGGAGGAGGAGGAGGAGGAGGAGAAGAAGAGGAGAGAGTGCAGAGAAGAGAGCACAGATAGGAGAGAGGACAGAGGACAGAAGAAGTAGATGATGAAGAGGAGGAGGAGGAGAAGAAGAGGAGAGGGTGCAGAGAAGAGATGGATCTTATGGATGTCATAAGGTGAAAGCACCAATTTGTAAGTCGCTCTGGATAAGAGCGTCTGCTAAATGACTTAAATGTAAATGTAAAGGAGGAGGAGGAGAAGAAGAGGAGAGGGTGCAGAGAAGAGAGCACAGATATGAGAGAGGACAGAGGACAGAAGAAGTAGATGATGAAGATGAGGAGGAGGAGGAGGAGGAGGAGGAGAAGATGAGGAGGAGGAGGAGGAGGAGGAGAAGAGGAGAGAGTGCAGAGAAGAGAGCACAGATAGGAGAGAGGACAGAGGACAGAAGAAGTAGATGATGAAGAGGAGGAGGAGGAGGAGAAGATGAGGAGGAGGAGGAGGAGGAGGAGGAGGAGAAGAAGAGGAGAGAGTGCAGAGAAGAGAGCACAGATAGGAGAGAGGACAGAGGACAGAAGAAGTAGATGATGAAGAGGAGGAGGAGGAGGAGGAGGAGAAGAAGAGGAGAGGGTGCAGAGAAGAGAGCACAGATATGAGAGAGGACAGAGGACAGAAGAAGTAGATGATGAAGATGAGGAGGAGGAGGTGGAGGAGGAGAAGATGAGGAGGAGGAGGAGGAGAAGAAGAGGAGAGGGTGCAGAGAAGAGAGCACAGATATGAGAGAGGACAGAGGACAGAAGAAGTAGATGATGAAGATGAGGAGGAGGAGGAGGAGGAGGAGGAGAAGATGAGGAGGAGGAGGAGGAGAAGAAGAGGAGAGGGTGCAGAGAAGAGAGCACAGATATGAGAGAGGACAGAGGACAGAAGAAGTAGATGATGAAGATGAGGAGGAGGAGGAGGAGGAGGAGGAGGAGGAGGAGAAGAAGAGGAGAGAGTGCAGAGAAGAGAGCACAGATAGGAGAGAGGACAGAGGACAGAAGAAGTAGATGATGAAGAGGAGGAGGAGGAGGAGGAGAAGAAGAGGAGAGGGTGCAGAGAAGAGAGCACAGATATGAGAGAGGACAGAGGACAGAAGAAGTAGATGATGAAGATGAGGAGGAGGAGGAGGAGGAGGAGGAGAAGATGAGGAGGAGGAGGAGGAGAAGAGGAGAGAGTGCAGAGAAGAGAGCACAGATAGGAGAGAGGACAGAGGACAGAAGAAGTAGATGATGAAGAGGAGGAGGAGGAGGAGGAGGAGGAGGAGGAGAAGAAGAGAAGAAGAGAGGGTGCAGAGAAGAGAGCACAGATATGAGAGAGGACAGAGGACAGAAGAAGTAGATGATGAAGATGAGGAGGAGGAGGAGGAGGAGGAGGAGAAGATGAGGAGGAGGAGGAGGAGGAGAAGAAGAGGAGAGGGTGCAGAGAAGAGAGCACAGATATGAGAGAGGACAGAGGACAGAAGAAGTAGATGATGAAGATGAGGAGGAGGAGGAGGAGGAGAAGATGAGGAGGAGGAGGAGGAGGAGAAGAAGAGGAGAGGGTGCAGAGAAGAGAGCACAGATATGAGAGAGGACAGAGGACAGAAGAAGTAGATGATGAAGATGAGGAGGAGGAGGAGGAGGAGGAGAAGATGAGGAGGAGGAGGAGGAGGAGGAGAAGAGGAGAGAGTGCAGAGAAGAGAGCACAGATAGGAGAGAGGACAGAGGACAGAAGAAGTAGATGATGAAGAGGAGGAGGAGGAGGAGAAGATGAGGAGGAGGAGGAGGAGGAGGAGGAGAAGAAGAGGAGAGAGTGCAGAGAAGAGAGCACAGATAGGAGAGAGGACAGAGGACAGAAGAAGTAGATGATGAAGAGGAGGAGGAGGAGGAGGAGGAGAAGAAGAGGAGAGGGTGCAGAGAAGAGAGCACAGATATGAGAGAGGACAGAGGACAGAAGAAGTAGATGATGAAGATGAGGAGGAGGAGGTGGAGGAGGAGAAGATGAGGAGGAGGAGGAGGAGAAGAAGAGGAGAGGGTGCAGAGAAGAGAGCACAGATATGAGAGAGGACAGAGGACAGAAGAAGTAGATGATGAAGATGAGGAGGAGGAGGAGGAGGAGAAGATGAGGAGGAGGAGGAGGAGAAGAAGAGGAGAGGGTGCAGAGAAGAGAGCACAGATATGAGAGAGGACAGAGGACAGAAGAAGTAGATGATGAAGATGAGGAGGAGGAGGAGGAGGAGGAGGAGGAGAAGAAGAGGAGAGAGTGCAGAGAAGAGAGCACAGATATGAGAGAGGACAGAGGACAGAAGAAGTAGATGATGAAGAGGAGGAGGAGGAGGAGGAGGAGAAGAAGAGGAGAGGGTGCAGAGAAGAGAGCACAGATATGAGAGAGGACAGAGGACAGAAGAAGTAGATGATGAAGAGGAGGAGGAGGAGGAGGAGAAGATGAGGAGGAGGAGGAGGAGGAGGAGGAGGAGGAGAAGAAGAGGAGAGAGTGCAGAGAAGAGAGCACAGATAGGAGAGAGGACAGAGGACAGAAGAAGTAGATGATGAAGAGGAGGAGGAGGAGGAGGAGAAGATGAGATGAAGGAGGAGGAGGAGGAGGAGGAGGAGGAGAAGAAGAGGAGAGAGTGCAGAGAAGAGAGCACAGATAGGAGAGAGGACAGAGGACAGAAGAAGTAGATGATGAAGAGGAGGAGGAGGAGGAGGAGGAGGAGGAGAAGAAGAGGAGAGGGTGCAGAGAAGAGAGCACAGATATGAGAGAGGACAGAGGACAGAAGAAGTAGATGATGAAGATGAGGAGGAGGAGGTGGAGGAGGAGAAGAAGATGAGGGAGGAGGAGGGAGGAAGAAGAAGAGGAGAGGTGCAGAGAAGAGAGCACAGATATGAGAGAGGACAGAGGACAGAAGAAGTAGATGATGAAGATGAGGAGGAGGAGGAGGAGGAGGAGAAGATGAGGAGGAGGAGGAGGAGGAGAAGAAGAGGAGAGGGTGCAGAGAAGAGAGCACAGATATGAGAGAGGACAGAGGACAGAAGAAGTAGATGATGAAGATGAGGAGGAGGAGGAGGAGGAGGAGGAGAAGATGAGGAGGAGGAGGAGGAGGAGGAGGAGGAGAAGAAGAGGAGAGAGTGCAGAGAAGAGAGCACAGATAGGAGAGAGGACAGAGGACAGAAGAAGTAGATGATGAAGAGGAGGAGGAGGAGGAGGAGGAGAAGATGAGGAGGAGGAGGAGGAGGAGGAGGAGAAGAAGAGGAGAGAGTGCAGAGAAGAGAGCACAGATAGGAGAGAGGACAGAGGACAGAAGAAGTAGATGATGAAGAGGAGGAGGAGGAGGAGGAGAAGAAGAGGAGAGGGTGCAGAGAAGAGAGCACAGATAGAAGAGAGAGACAGAGGAGATAGAGCTCACTACACCACCCAGCATGTCTTATTTATCTGTGTGTACATGACTAAAAGGTGAGTGTACTGCTGCTGGAGAATCAGCAGGTAGCGATCTGGGCTTGGAGCCATTACCTCATGATTCTACTCTATATGGTGGTGCGGTTCTGTTGTGCTGGGTTGGGGTTCTGTTGTGAGTGTGATGGGGTTCTGTTGTGCTGGGTTGGGGTTCTGTTGTGAGTGTGATGGGGTTCTGTTGTGAGTGTGATGTGGTTCTGTTGTGCAAGGTTGGGGTTCTGTTGTGAGTGTGATGTGGTTCTGTTGTGCAGGGTTGGGGTTCTGTTGTGCTGGGTTGGGGTTCTGTTGTGAGTGTGATGGGGTTCTGTTGTGATTTTGACGTGGTTGTGTTGTGCAGGGTTGGGGTTCTGTTGTGCTGGGTTGGGGTTCTGTTGTGCTGGGTTGGGGTTATGTTGTGAGTGGGTTGTGGTTCTGTTGTGAGTGGATTGTGGTTCTGTTGTGCTGGGTTGTGGTTCTGTTGTGCTGGGTTGGGGTTCTGTTGTGAGTGTGATGGGGTTCTGTTGTGATTTTGACGTGGTTGTGTTGTGCTGGGCTGGGGTTCTGTTGTGAGTGTGATGGGGTTCTGTTGTGCTGGGTTGGGGTTCTGTTGTGCTGGGTTGGGGTTATGTTGTGAGTGGGATGGGGTTCTGTTGTGAGTGTGATGTGGTTGTGCTGGGTTGTGATTTTGTTGTGAGTTTGATGTGGTTCTGTTGTGCTGGGTTGGGGTTCTGTTATGAGTGGGTTGTGGATCTGTTGTGAGTGGATTGTGGTTCTGTTGTGCTGGGTTGTGGTTCTGTTGTTCTGGGTTGTGTGTGTGTGTGTGTTTCTCCAGTCTATTGTAGCTGAGGGTGGGAGCTGTGTGTCCTGTGTGTGTGTGTTTCTCCAGTCTACTGTAGCTGAGGTATTACTAAGGGTGGGAGCTGTGTGTCCTGTGCGTGTGTGTTTCTCCAGTCTATTGTAGCTGAGGGTGGGAGCTGTGTGTCCTGTGTGTGTGTGTTTCTCCAGTCTATTGTAGCTGAGGTATTACTAAGGGTGGGAGCTGTGTGTCCTGTGTGTGTGTGTTTCTCCAGTCTATTGTAGCTGAGGTATTACTAAGGGTGGGAGCTGTGTGTCCTGTGTGTGTGTGTTTCTCCAGTCTATTGTAGCTGAGGGTGG
Source organism: Oncorhynchus nerka (assembly GCF_034236695.1). NCBI lineage: Eukaryota > Metazoa > Chordata > Actinopteri > Salmoniformes > Salmonidae > Oncorhynchus > Oncorhynchus nerka. Next base: position 101,448,203 of record NC_088417.1, on the reverse strand, counting down.
GAGCTGTGTGTCCTGTGTGTGTGTGTTTCTCCAGTCTATTGTAGCTGAGGGTGGGAGCTGTGTGTCCTGTGTGTGTGTGTTTCTCCAGTCTATTGTAGCTGAGGGTGGGAGCTGTGTGTCCTGTGTGTGTGTGTTTCTCCAGTCTATTGTAGCTGAGGTATTACTAAGGGTGGGAGCTGTGTGTCCTGTGTGTGTGTGTTTCTCCAGTCTATTGTAGCTGAGGGTGGGAGCTGTGTGTCCTGTGTGTGTGTGTTTCTCCAGTCTATTGTAGCTGAGGTATTACTAAGGGTGGGAGCTGTGTGTCCTGTGTGTGATGAACACAACCAGTGATGATGTTTTCATCTGATTGTCACTTCAGAAAGTAGGCTACCTGCTAACGTTCATCCACTCCAAAATAATTCCAGCATCCTAACATGCTAACACCCTAACACCCTAACACGCTAACATCCTAACACCCTAACACGCTAACATCCTAACACCCTAACACGCTAACACCCTAACACCCTAACACGCTAACATCCTAACACCCTAACACGCTAACATCCTAACATCCTAACACCCTAACACCGTAACACCCTAACACCCTAACACCCTAACATCCTAACACCCTAACACCCTAACACGCTAACATCCTAACACCCTAACACGCTAACATCCTAACACCCTAACACGCTAACATCCTAACATCCTAACATCCTAACACCCTAACATCATAACACCCTAACACCATAACACCCTAACACCCTAACACGCTAACACGCTAACACCCTAACACCCTAACACGCTAACATCCTAACATCCTAACATCCTAACACCCTAACATCATAACACCCTAACACCATAACACCCTAACACCCTAACACCCTAACACGCTAACATCCTAACATCCTAACATCCTAACACCCTAACATCATAACACCCTAACACCATAACACCCTAACACCCTAACACGCTAACACGCTAACATCCTAACATCCTAACATCCTAACACCCTAACATCATAACACCCTAACACCATAACACCCTAACACCCTAACATCCTAACATCCTAACACCCTAACACGCTAACACGCTAACACCCTAACATCATAACACCCTAACATCATAACACCCTAACACCCTAACACGCTAACACGCTAACACCCTAACACCCTAACACGCTAACACGCTAACACCCTAACATCCTAACACGCTAACACCCTAACACCCTAACATCTTAACACCCTAACATCTTAACACCCTAACATCCTAACACCCTAACACCCTAACACCTTAACATCCTAACATCCTAACACCAGCTACAAAACACCAAAAGTTGTCATTGAGACTTCGCTCTTGTAGCCTAAAATTTAAAAAAATTCAAATAAGTCAGGACACTTGAAAAGGGGGAAACACAGCCGTGTCTGTCCTGGGCTGATTGGCGGTCAGAACTGTGAGAGCCCAGTTGATACATTGTTAGACGTTCACTGAAGAGCTGGACTCAGTTGAAACAATGTTGGAAGTTCACTAACTAACGTCTCCTTCAGGGGAACTAACGTCTCTATTCAGGGGAACTAACGTCTCCATTCAGGGGAACTAACGTCTCCTTCAGGGGAACTAACGTCTCCTTCAGGGGAACTAACGTCTCCGTTCAGGGGAACTAACGTCTCTATTCAGGGGAACTAACGTCTCCTTCAGGGGAACTAACGTCTCTATTCAGGGGAACTAACGTCTCCATTCAGGGGAACTAACGTCTCCTTCAGGGGAACTAACGTCTCCTTCAGGGGAACTAACGTCTCCTTCAGGGGAACTAACGTCTCCTTCAGGGGAACTAACGTCTCTATTCAGGGGAACTAACGTCTCCATTCAGGGGAACTAATGTCTCCTTCAGGGGAACTAATGTCTCCTTCAGGGGAACTGACGTCTCTATTCAGGGGAACTAACGTCTCCTTCAGGGGAACTAACGTCTCCTTCAGGGGAACTAACGTCTCTATTCAGGGGAACTAACGTCTCCATTCAGGGGAACTAACGTCTCCTTCAGGGGAACTAACGTCTCCTTCAGGGGAACTAACGTTTCCGTTCAGGGGAACTAACGTCTCTATTCAGGGGAACTAACGTCTCCTTCAGGGGAACTAACGTCTCTATTCAGGGGAACTGACGTCTCCTACAGGGGAACTAACGTCTCCTTCAGGGGAACTAACGTCTCCTTCAGGGGAACTAACGTCTCCTTCAGGGGAACTAACGTCTCCTTCAGGGGAACTAACGTTTCCTTCAGGGGAACTAACGTCTCTATTCAGGGGAACTAACGTCTCCATTCAGGGGAACTAATGTCTCCTTCAGGGGAACTAACTTCTCCTTCAGGGGAACTAACGTCTCCGTTCAGGGGAACTAACGTCTCTATTCAGGGGAACTAACGTCTCTGTTCAGGGGAACTAACGTCTCTATTCAGGGGAACTAACGTCTCTATTCAGGGGAACTAACGTCTCCTTCAGGGGAACTAACGTCTCCATTCAGGGGAACTGACGTCTCCATTCAGGGGAACTAACGTCTCCTTCAGGGGAACCAACGTCTCCATTCAGGGGAACTAACGTCTCTATTCAGTGGAACTAACGTCTCTATTCAGGGGAACTAACGTCTCTATTCAGGGGAACTAACGTTTCCTTCAGGGGAACTAACGTCTCTATTCAGGGGAACTAACGTCTCCTTCAGGGGAACTAACGTCTCTATTCAGGGGAACTAACGTCTCTATTCAGGGGAACTAACGTCTCCTTCAAGGGAACTGACGTCTCTTTTCAGGGGAACTAACGTCTCCTTCAGGGGAACTAACGTCTCCTTCAGGGGAACTAACGTCTCTATTCAGGGGAACTAACGTCTCTATTCAGGGGAACTAACGTCTCTATTCAGGGGAACTAACGTCTCCATTCAGGGGAACCAACGTCTCCTTCAGGGGAACTAACGTCTCTATTCAGGGGAACTAACGTCTCTATTCAGGGGAACTAACGTCTCTATTCAGGGGAACTAACGTCTCCTTCAGGGGAACCAACGTCTCCTTCAGGGGAACTAACGTCTCCTTCAGGGGAACTAACGTCTCCTTCAGGGGAACTAACGTCTCCATTCAGGGGAACTAACGTCTCTATTCAGGGGAACTAACGTCTCCGTTCAGGGGAACTAACGTCTCCTTCAGGGGAACTAACGTCTCTATTCAGGGGAACTAACGTCTCTATTCAGGGGAACGAACGTCTCTGTTCAGGGGAACGAACGTCTCCGTTCAGGGGAACCAACGTCTCCGTTCAGGGGAACCAACGTCTCCGTTCAGGGGAACCAACGTCTCCGTTCAGGGGAACTAACGTCTCCATTCAGGGGAACCCCCGTTCCCCGCCATAACACTGGTTGCAGCACTTTTGTAACAGCCAATCACAGTATTTTATTATAAAAGTGATGACATCAAACGAAGTAAAACATAAATGTTATCCACAACGTTTCTCTCACACAAGAAAACAAGAATTCAGACCGTGCACATCAAATGTAGTTGTTTTGCAAGCAGTTGATAATAATTAGTAATATATTTGAAATGTAAAATGCAGTCTGAATGTAGTCTTAGAGTGTTCAGTAGTTATCACTGTGTTAAATCAATACTGTAAATATTCAAATCAACTGTCATCTGAATGTAGTCTTATAGTGTTCAGTAGTTATCACTGTGTTAAATCAATACTGTAAATATTCAAACCAACTGTCATCTGAATAAGTTGTTTGCTGACGTCTTTCCATGTGACTCAGAATGTTACCAAGCTGTTTCCTGTTGTTTTAGTTCACAATGATTTAATAGTGTTTCATAGGGAGAATGACGCACACACACACAAACCCACACGCACGCGCACGCACGCACGCACGCACACACACACACACACACACACAAACCCCACACACACACACACACACACACAAACCCACACGCACATGCACGCACGCACGCACGCGCACGCACACACACGCGCACACACACACGCACACGCACACACACACACACACATACGCACACACACACATACGCACACACACACATACGCACACACACACACACACACGCACACGCACACACACACATACGCACACACACACATACGCACACACACACACACGCACACACACACACGCATACGACTCAACGTGTGTCTGTCAGAAGAACGTTGTTACAGGCTGATTATATGCCTGACTTCATTCCATGTCCAAAATGAACATTGATTTAAACCTCGTTAGGTCTCTGCTTCTCAGCCAGTCAGTCTGGTTATTGCTACCTCATCTAGCTGAATGTTCCAGTTAATGAGCAAGGACATTAGGATAACCCTGTCTTGTACTGTCTGGTAAAGCCGTGGGAATTGGCTAAATGCTGTCTGGTAACGCTGTGATAATTGGCTAAATGCTGTCTGGTAACGCCGTGATAATTGGCTAAATGCTGTCTGGTAAAGCTGTGATAATTGGCTAAATGCTGTCTGGTAAAGCCGTGATAATTGGCTAAATGCTGTCTGGTAAAGCCGTGGGAATTGGCTAAATGCTGTCTGGTAACGCCGTGATAATTCAAATGCTGTCTGTCAGAAAAGCTGTGATACAGGCTGAAATGCTGTCTTAATTCCATGTCCAAAATGAAATTGATTTAAAGCTGTGATTTGGCTAAATGCTGTCTGGTAAAGCCAGATCAGTCTAAATGCTTCTTAAAGCCGTGATCTAGCTAAATGTTCTGGTAAAGTTAATGATAATTGGCTAAATGTCTGGATAAAGCTGTGATCTTGTAAACTGTCTGGTAAAGCCGTGATAATTGGCTAAATGCTGTCTGGTAAAGCCGTGATAATTGGCTAAATGCTGTCTGGTAAAGCTGTGATAATTGGCTAAATGCTGTCTGGTAAAGCTGTGATAATTGGACAAATTCTGTCTGAAACATGAATGTGTTGAAAATTCCAGATTGTTTTCATTGTCCAATTACACACAGCTCTGATGCAAACACGTACCCCACCAGATATACCACCAGGGGTCTTTTCACAGTCCCCAAATCCAGAACAAATTCAAGAAAGTGTACAGTATTATACAGTGCTATTATCCCATGGAACTCCGTAGAATCTCATATTGCTCAAATAAACAGCAAACCCGGTTTAAACAAAAATACAAAGCAACACCTCACCTCACCTCACGACACCTCACAACACCTCACAACACCTCACGACACCTCACGACACCTCACGACACCTCACGACACCTCACGACACCTCACAACACCTCACGACACCTCACAACACCTCACGACACCTCACGACACCTCACGACACCTCACGACACCTCACAACACCTCACAACACCTCACGACACCTCACGACACCTCACGACACCTCACGACACCTCACAACACCTCACAACACCTCACAACACCTCACAACACCTCACGACACCTCACAACACCTCACGACACCTCACAACACCTCACCTCACAACACCTCACGACACCTCACCTCACAACACCTCACAACACCTCACGACACCTCACGACACCTCACGACACCTCACCTCACAACACCTCACGACACCTCACGACACCTCACCTCACAACACCTCACAACACCTCACGACACCTCACCTCACCTCACAACACCTCACAACACCTCACGACACCTCACAACACCTCACGACACCTCACAACACCTCACCTCACAACACCTCACGACACCTCACCTCACAACACCTCACGACACCTCACGACACCTCACAACACCTCACGACACCTCACAACACCTCACGACACCTCACAACACCTCACGACACCTCACGACACCTCACGACACCTCACCTCACAACACCTCACGACACCTCACAACACCTCACGACACCTCACAACACCTCACAACACCTCACAACACCTCACAACACCTCACAACACCTCACGACACCTCACGACACCTCACGACACCTCACGACACCTCACCTCACAACACCTCACGACACCTCACAACACCTCACGACACCTCACAACACCTCACGACACCTCACAACACCTCACAACACCTCACGACACCTCACAACACCTCACGACACCTCACAACACCTCACAACACCTCACAACACCTCACGACACCTCACCTCACCTCACAACACCTCACCTCACGACACCTCACGACACCTCACCTCACCTCACAACACCTCACCTCACGACACCTCACGACACCTCACGACACCTCACAACACCTCACGACACCTCACGACACCTCACGACACCTCACGACACCTCACGACACCTCACAACACCTCACGACACCTCACGACACCTCACAACACCTCACGCCACCTCACAACACCTCACGACACCTCACGACACCTCACAACACCTCACAACACCTCACCTCACAACACCTCACGACACCTCACGACACCTCACGACACCTCACGACACCTCACAACACCTCACAACACCTCACCTCACAACACCTCACCTCACAACACCTCACCTCACAACACCTCACAACACCTCACCTCACAACACCTCACCTCACAACACCTCACCTCACCTCACAACACCTCACCTCACAACACCTCACCTCACAACACCTCACCTCACCTCACAACACCTCACCTCACCTCACCTCACAACACCTCACAACACCTCACAACACCTCACCTCACCTCACGACACCTCACAACACCTCACAACACCTCACCTCACCTCACCTCACCTCACAACACCTCACCTCACAACACCTCACCTCACAACACCTCACGACACCTCACCTCACAACACCTCACCTCACAACACCTCACCTCACCTCACCTCCACTCACCTCACAACACCTCACCTCACCTCACCTCACCTCATCTCACCTCCACTCACCTCACAACACCTCACCTCACCTCACAACACCGCCGCTCCTCTATTTCACCCAGATACTTTGTGTGTGTTACCATGTTACACTCAAAACATTTGGGCGTCAACAAGGGTTCTTCTAAGATCCTCAGGGGTTCTTCTAAGATCCTCAGGGGTTCTTCTAAGATCCTCTGGGGTTCTTCTAAGATCCTCAGGGGTTCTTGGCACTGAAAACGGCCCCCAAAAGGTTTTTCCCAAGAACCCCGTAGGAGGTGGAGGTTCAACGAGGAACCTTTATAGTAGGTGTGGGGGGGGGAGGGGCGGGGGTTCTTGCAGGAACCTCCTTAGTAGTTGGTGGGGGGTTCTTGCAGGAACCTCCTTAGTAGTTGGTGGGGGCGGGGTTCTTGCAGGAACCTCCTTAGTAGGTGGTGGGGGTTTCTTGCAGGAACCTCCTTAGTAGGTGGGGGGTCTTGCAGGAACCTCCTTAGTAGGTGGGGGTTCTTGCAGGAACCTCCTTAGTAGGTGGGGGGGTTCTTGCAGGAACCTCCTTAGTAGGTGGTGGGGGGTTCTTGCAGGAACCTCCTTAGTAGGTGGGGGGTTCTTACAGGAACCTCCTTAGTAGGTGGGGGTTCTTGCAGGAACCTCCTTAGTAGGTGGGGGTTCTTGCAGGAACCTCCTTAGTAGGTGGTGGGGGTTCTTGCAGGAACCTCCTTAGTAGGTGGGGGGTTCTTGCAGGAACCTCCTTAGTAGGTGGTGGGGGTTCTTGCAGGAACCTCCTTAGTAGGTGGTGGGGGTTCTTGCAGGAACCTCCTTAGTAGGTGGGGGGTTCTTGCAGGAACCTCCTTAGTAGGTGGGGGTGGTTCTTGCAGGAACCTCCTTAGTAGGTGGGGGGGTTCTTGCAGGAACCTCCTTAGTAGGTGGGGGGTTCTTGCAGGAACCTCCTTAGTAGGTGGGGGGTTCTTGCAAGAACCTCCTTAGTAGTTGGTGGGGGTGGTTCAACGAGGAACCTCCTTAGTAGGTGGGGGGTTCTTGCAGGAACCTCCTTAGTAGCTGGTGTGGGGGTTCTTGCAGGAACCTCCTTAGTAGTAGGTGGGGGGGTTCTTGCAGGAACCTCCTTAGTAGTAGGTGGGGGTTCTTGCAGGAACCTCCCTAGTAGTTGGTGGGGGTGGTTCTTGCAGGAACCTCCTTAGTAGTTGGTGGGGAGGGGCGGGGTTCTTGCAGGAACCTCCTTAGTAGGTGGTGGGGGGCGGGGTTCTTGCAGGAACCTCCTTAGTAGTTGGGGGGGTTCTTGCAGGAACCTTCTTAGTAGGTGGTGGGGGCGGGGTTCTTGCAGGAACCTCCTTAGTAGGTGGGGGTTCTTGCAGGAACCTCCTTAGTAGGTGGGGGGGGGTTCTTGCAGGAACCTCCTTAGTAGTTGGTGGGGGGCGGGGTTCTTGCAGGAACCTCCTTAGTAGGTGGGGGGTTCTTGCAGGAACCTCCTTAGTAGGTGGGGGGTTCTTGCAGGAACCTCCTTAGTAGGTGGTGGGGGGCGGGGTTCTTGCAGGAACCTCCTTAGTAGGTGGGGGGTTCTTGCAGGAACCTCCTTAGTAGGTGGGGGGTTCTTGCAGGAACCTCCTTAGTAGTTGGTGGGGAGGGGCGGGGTTCTTGCAGGAACCTCCTTAGTAGGTGGTGGGGGGGGCGGGGTTCTTGCAGGAACCTAACTGCCCCAAACCGAAACATGTGGATTTGAAAGGACAGCAGGCACTTTACTGGAACATGTAAAGATCTCGTCAAGGTTTGTGTTCCATTGTATGATCTAAATTGATGTTGTTTTATGGTGAAACCATCCATCTTTTCATATTTGTGCAAATAATTCTAAAATAGAACATTCAATGGATATCAATCAACAAAGAGGTAAGAATAGGTAGGCTATAATAATATGTTGAAGGTTAGCTGTACTGGCTAGCTGCACTTTAGTGTCTGTGTCTGCAGGTGTACAGACGAGGAGCCACACAAAGGTATGTCAGTTGGTTTTGGGTTGTTATACAGATCACATTTATCATCCTCCTCCCTGACCTCTTCAATCAATATCCCAAAGGCCTCTACATTATTTTCATTCACATTCACCACAAAAACCAAAGTATGAGTAAGGTCGTGCCTGTTTTGTTTTAATCCTCTGTATAATTAAAACCTTTATGGATTCCCAGACTCCGCCCTCTGTACACCTCTGATGAATATAACAGGAAACCTGTTTGGTAACAATGCAAATCATTCTGTCTGTGGATACGGAGAACATCGACACATTAACAGCAACGTGCGCCAGAGTAAACATCCATTGGGCTTGGGACTCTGCTGGAAGTTGACCTCATATTTAGATTTTTTACATTCTGCTTTTCCACAAAAATCATAATAAACACTGAGAACTAAAATAAATATTGTTACGCGTATTATTATTATTATTATTGTTATTATTATTGTTAAGAGCAGAGGGGGGAGGGTAGTTAAAAAGTTAACCCCAAAAGGTTCTTTGAGGAACCGTTAACTTTTGAAGGGTTCTGTGTAAAACGTATATGAGGTTCCCTCACATTTTCAATTTGAAAAACACCTAAAGGATGCTCCAGGAACCCTTTTCGTTTTAGAGCGTATATATCGTTATGTAGGCTATCTATGTTGTTTTTAAATGGACGTAGTTCTGTCCTTGAGCTGTTCTTGTTTATTCATGTTCTGTATTATGTCATGTTTCGTGTTTAGTGTGGAACCCCAGGAAGAGTAGCTGCTACTTTCACAACATAGCTAACGAGGATCGTAATAAAATATCAAATATCAACACACAGGGAGCCGGTTAATGGTAACATGGTAACATTACTCCGACGCTACATAAAAACCCAAGGAGGGGGAAAAGGATTACGGCAACACACACACAGAGCGTTGCTACGGAAACACACACAGAGCGTTGCTACGGCAACACACACAGAGCGTTGCTAGTCGGTAGAAAATGAAAATAACACGAAAAATGAATAGTTGTGCAGTTAGCGCATGACAACTTCATAACGACTTCTGTGCCCTGAGGAACTGGAGCTGTCTGTCTGTCTGTCTGTCTGTCTGTCTGTCTGTCTGTCTGACTCTCCCCATGTCTGTCTTTCTGTCTGTCTGACTCTCTCCATGTCTGTCTTTCTGTCTGTCTGACTCTCTCCGTGTCTGTCTGTCTGACTCTCTCCATGTCTGTCTGTCTGTCTGTCTGTCTGACTCTCTCCATGTCTGTCTGACTCTCTCCATGTCTGTCTGACTCTCTCCATGTCTGTCTGTCTGTCTGACTCTCTCCATGTCTGTCTGTCTGTCTGACTCTCTCCATGTCTGTCTGTCAGACTCTCCCCATGTCTGTCTGTCTGTCTGTCTGTCTGTCTGTCTGTCTGTCTGTCTGTCTGTCTGACTCTCTCCATGTCTGTCTGTCTGTCTGTCTGTCTGTCTGTCTGTCTGTCTGTCTGTCTGTCTGTCTGTCTGTCTGACTCTCTCCATGTCTGTCTGTCTGTCTGTCTGTCTGTCTGTCTGTCTGTCTGTCTGTCTGTCTGTCTGTCTGTCTGTCTGTCAGACTCTCCCCATGTCTGTCTGTCTGTCTGTCAGACTCTCCCCATGTCTGTCTGTCTGTCTCTATGTCTGTCTGTCAGACTCTCCCCATGTCTGTCTGTCTGTCTGTCTGTCTGTCTGTCTGTCTGTCTCTGTCTGTCTGTCTGTCTGTCTGTCTGTCTGTCTGTTTGACTCTCTCCATGTCTGTCTGTCTCTCTGTCAGACTCTCTCCATGTCTGTCTGTCTGTCTCTCTGTCAGACTCTCCTCATGTCTGTCTGTCTCTCTGTCAGACTCTCTCCATGTCTGTCTGTCTGTCTGTCAGACTCTCCCCATGTCTGTCTGTCTGTCTCTCTGTCAGACTCTCCTCATGTCTGTCTGTCTCTCTGTCAGACTCTCTCCATGTCTGTCTGTCTGTCTGTCTGACTCTCTCCATGTCTGTCAGTATCTTGTAACACAGGGTTGGGGTGTAATCCGTTACAAGCAAAAATATTGTAATCAGATTACAGATACTTTTGAAAAACTAAATGATGAGGATTACTTTGAGGATTACTTTGAGGATTACTTTAAATTCAGAAAGGATGTTTGGGGGAAAAAAAATCTGTTTTCTCAATGACATTCAAATCAACATTGAAAAAGACGCAAGTTTAAGATTGTTCCACGTGAGCGGGTCTAACCACCAATCAGAGACCACCGTGATGACACACCAAATGATGACCACCAATCAGAGACCACAGCTTCTACCCCCAAGTCATAAGACTCCTGAACAGCTACTCAGATGACTACCCAGACCATTTGCATTGCCCCCCTCCCTCTCTTTTTACGCTGCTGCTACTCTCTGTGCATAGTCCCTTTAACTCTACCTACGTATTACCTCAACTACCTCGACTAACCGGTGCCCCCCCCAGATGACTCTGTACCGTAACACCCTGTATATAGCCTCCACATTGACTCTGTACCGTAACACCCTGTATATAGCCTCCACATTGACTCTGTACCGGTACCCCCTGTATATAGCCTCCACATTGACTCTGTACCGTAACACCCTGTATATAGCCTCCACATTGACTATGTACCGTAACACCCTGTATATAGCCTCCACGTTGACTCTGTACCGTAACACCCTGTATATAGCCTCCACATTTACTCTGTACCGTAACACCCTGTATATAGCCTCCACATTGACTCTGTACCGTAACACCCTGTATATAGCCTCCACATTGACTATGTACCGTAACACCCTGTATATAGCCTCCACATTGACTCTGTACCGTAACACCCTGTATATAGCCTCCACATTGACTCTGTACCGTAACACCCTGTATATAGCCTCCACATTGACTCTGTACCGTAATACCCTGTATATAGCCTCCACATTGACTCTGTACCGTAACAACCTGTATATAGCCTCCACATTGACTCTGTACCGGTACCCCCTGTATATAGCCTCCACATTGACTCTGTACAGTAACACCCTGTATATAGCCTCCACATTGACTCTGTACCGGTGCCCCCTGTATATAGCCTCCACATTGACTCTGTATCGTAACACCCTGCATTTAGCCTCCACATTGACTCTGTACCGTAACACCCTGTATAAAGCCTCCACATTGACTATGTACCGTAACACCCTGTATATAGCCTCCACATTGACTCTGTACCGTAACACCCTGCATATAGCCTCCACATTGACTCTGTACTGAAACACCCTGCATATGGCCTCCACATTGACTCTGTACCGTAATACCCTGTATATAGCCTCCACATTGACTCTGTACTGAAACAACCTGCATATAGCCTCCACATTGACTCTGTACCGTAACACCCTGTAGATAGCCTCCACATTGACTCTGTTCCGGTACCCCCTGTATATAGCCTCCACATTGACTCTGTACCGGTACCCCCTGTATATAGCCTCCACATTGACTCTGTACCGTAATACCCTGTATATAGCCTCCACATTGACTCTGTACCGTAACACCCTGTATATAGCCTCCACATTGACTCTGTTCCGGTACCCCCTGTATATAGCATCCACATTGACTCTGTACCGTAACACCCTGTATATAGCCTCCACATTGACTCTGTACCGGTACCCCCTGTATATAGCCTCCACATTGACTCTGTACCGGTACCCCCTGTATATAGCCTCCACATTGACTCTGTACCGTAACACCCTGTATATAGCCTCCACATTGACTCTGTACCGTAACACCCTGTATATAGCCTCCACATTGACTCTGTACCGTAACACCCTGTATATAGCCTCCACATTGACTCTGTACCGTAACACCCTGTATATAGCCTCCACATTGACTCTGTACCGTAACACCCTGTATATAGCCTCCACATTGACTCTGTACCGGTACACCCTGTATATAGCCTCCACATTGACTCTGTACTGAAACAACCTGCATATAGCCTCCACATTGACTCTGTACCGTAACACCCTGTATATAGCCTCCACATTGACTCTGTACCGTAACACCCTGTATATAGCCTCCACATTGACTCTGTACCGGTACACCCTGTATATAGCCTCCACATTGACTCTGTACCGTAACACCCTGTATATAGCCTCCACATTGACTCTGTACCGTAACACCCTGTATATAGCCTCCACATTGACTCTGTACCGTAACACCCTGTATATAGCCTCCACATTGACTCTGTACCGGTACACCCTGTATATAGCCTCCACATTGACTCTGTACCGTAACACCCTGTATATAGCCTCCACATTGACTCTGTACCGTAACACCCTGTATATAGCCTCCACATTGACTCTGTACCGGTACACCCTGTATATAGCCTCCACATTGACTCTGTACCGTAACACCCTGTATATAGCCTCCACATTGACTCTGTACCGTAACACCCTGTATATAGCCTCCACATTGACTCTGTACCGTAACACCCTGTATATAGCCTCCACATTGACTCTGTACCGTAACACCCTGTATATAGCCTCCACATTGACTCTGTACCGTAACACCCTGTATATAGCCTCCACATTGACTCTGTACCGTAACACCCTGTATATAGCCTCCACATTGACTCTGTACCGTAACACCCTGTATATAGCCTCCACATTGACTCTGTACCGGTACACCCTGTATATAGCCTCCACATTGACTCTGTACCGGTACACCCTGTATATAGCCTCCACATTGACTCTGTACCGTAACACCCTGTATATAGCCTCCACATTGACTCTGTACCGTAACACCCTGTATATAGCCTCCACATTGACTCTGTACCGTAACACCCTGTATATAGCCTCCACATTGACTCTGTACCGTAACACCCTGTATATAGCCTCCACATTGACTCTGTACCGTAACACCCTGTATATAGCCTCCACATTGACTCTGTACCGGTACACCCTGTATATAGCCTCCACATTGACTCTGTACCGGTACACCCTGTATATAGCCTCCACATTGACTCTGTACCGTAACACCCTGTATATAGCCTCCACATTGACTCTGTACCGTAACACCCTGTATATAGCCTCCACATTGACTCTGTACCGTAACACCCTGTATATAGCCTCCACATTGACTCTGTACCGTAACACCCTGTATATAGCCTCCACATTGACTCTGTACCGTAACACCCTGTATATAGCCTCCACATTGACTATGTACCGTAACACCCTGTATATAGCCTCCACATTGACTATGTACCGTAACACCCTGCATATAGCCTCCACATTGACTCTGTACCGGTACACCCTGTATATAGCCTCCACATTGACTCTGTACCATAATATCCTGTATATAGCCTCCACATTGACTCTGTACCGTAACACCCTGTATATAGCCTCCACATTGACTCTGTACCGTAACACCCTGTATATAGCCTCCACATTGACTCTGTACCGTAACACCCTGTATATAGCCTCCACATTGACTATGTACCGTAACACCCTGTATATAGCCTCCACATTGACTCTGTACCGGTACCCCCCTGTATATAGCCTCCACATTGACTCTGTACCGGTACCCCCCTGCATATAGCCTCCACATTGACTCTGTACCGTAACACCCTGTATATAGCCTCCACATTGACTCTGTACCGTAACACCCTGTATATAGCCTCCACATTGACTCTGTACCGTAATACCCTGTATATAGCCTCCACATTGACTCTGTACCGTAATACCCTGTATATAGCCTCCACATTGACTCTGTACCGTAACACCCTGTATATAGCCTCCACATTGACTCTGTACCGTAACACCCTGTATATAGCCACACTATTGTTATTTTACTGCTGCTCCTTAAGAGGTTAATTGTTCTTTTCATTAAATATTTTACTTATCTATTTTTACTTCACACTTATTTTTCTTACAACTACATTGTTGGTTAAGGATGTCATGTTAAACATGTCAGTTAGCAGTTCACTGTTGAATTTGGCTCACGTGACAATTAAAATGTGATGTATAATTTGATATGATGATACACCAAATCTGTTTGATGGATTGTGGGAAAAGAGCAGGAACAGGCTTTGATAGGCTACAGTCCAAGCCATGTCTTCCAATGGTACGACTGCTGCCAGCATCTGATAGGCTACAGTCCAAGCTATGTCTTCCAATGGTACGACTGCTGCCAGCATCTGATAGGCTACAGTCCAAGTCATGTCTTCCAATGGTACGACTGCTGCCAGCATCTGATAGGCTACAGTCCAAGCCATGTCTTCCAATGGTACGACTGCTGCCAGCATCTGATAGGCTACAGTCCAAGCCATGTCTTCCAATGGTACGACTGCTGCCAGCATCTGATAGGCTACAGTCCAAGCTATGTCTTCCAATGGTACGACTGCTGCCAGCATCTGATAGGCTACAGTCCAAGTCATGTCTTCCAATGGTACGACTGCTGCCAGCATCTGATAGGCTACAGTCCAAGCTATGTCTTCCAATGGTACGACTGCTGCCAGCATCTGAAGATTATACACCAAACTTGGATAAACGCTTGGAGGTAAAGGATGACAGCAGTGGTGTCGTCTACGGTGATACGGATATCACATTGGAGAAAAAAAACAAGCTTATATTTTGGGTTCTCGTGGAGTGTGACAGTTGGACTAAAGCTCATGAGGTATTTATATTATTCAGGAATTCACTATGGTTCAAAAGTGTTTTGTCCATTAAAATAACACCAGATTGATCAGAACATCAAATTGACCCCAAACTTTTGAACGTTCGTGTATATACAGTCCAAAGATGGACGTAGCAAATACAGATTGCCCCTTTAAATCAGAAGTGTGCGAGTTTGAGCATGTGTCCATTAGGCTTTCGGGTTAAAAGCCCCCCTTTTATTCAATAGGCTGGGATCCACACTATGCAGCTGTTATTCTATAGGCTGGGATCCACACTATACAGCTGTTATTCTATAGGCTGGGATCTGCACTATGCAGCTGTTATTCTATAGGCTGGGATCCACACTATGCAGCTGTTATTCTATAGGCTGGGATCCACACTATGCAGCTGTTATTCTATAGGCTGGGATCCACACTATGCAGCTGTTATTCTATAGGCTGGGATCCACACTATGCAGCTGTTATTCTATAGGCTGGGATCCACACCGTGCAGCTGTTATTCTATAGGCTGGGATCCACACTATGCAGCTGTTATTCTATAGGCTGGGATCCACACTGTTATTCTATAGGCTGGGATCCACACTGTTATTCAATAGGCTGGGATCCACACTATGCAGCTGTTATTCTATAGGCTGGGATCCACACTATGCAGCTGTTATTCTATAGGCTGGGATCCACACTATGCAGCTGTTATTCTATAGGCTGGGATCCACACCGTGCAGCTGTTATTCTATAGGCTGGGATCCACACTATGCAGCTGTTATTCTATAGGCTGGGATCCACACTATGCAGCTGTTACTCTATAGGCTGGGATCCACACTAAGCAGCTGTTGCAAGAGCGCATTTTTCACTCGCTGTCCACCAGTTTTTAAAAACAATGATTGATAGGCAGCTTAAACATCTTCAATTCAACTACTATTGGGTTCAAATGCACATTTTAGATTTGTGAAAAGCCATCCAGTCCAACCACAATCCATGAGACGCAAATATCAAAATGAGAGAGCAGCAGTGTGTGCTCTCTGTAGTTAAAACTCCGTCAGGATCGGTGGGTGTCCCCCCCTGCGGGACGGTTGAGCTAACGTAGGCTAATGTGATTAGCACGAATTTTTTGTAAATAACAAGAACATCTCCCGGGACATAGACATATCTGATATTGGCAGAAAGCTTAAATTCTTGTTAAACATTGTAAATGTAAACAAACACTGTATAGCTTCATAACATTAAAACAATACTTCTGATATCATGGATGGTCTGTCCTTGCTTCCATAGCTCTGTCTATCTAGCTTTTTAACAAAAAACTGAGGTGGGGAGGAGAGAATTGAGAGACTGGTTGAGAGAATGCCATTCCAGGTGGCTGGTTGAGAGAATGCCATTCCGGGTGACTGGTTGAGAGAATGCCATGCAAAATACTTCTGATATCATGGATGGTCAGTCCTTGCATCCACAGCTCTGTCTATTAATCTGAGAGTGGTTACATTTCTCCAGGCCCCCATCCTTCATCTTTTTTTACCAAAACAGAGGTGGGGCAGCCATTCTGTTATTGTTTCATCTGTGGATTTGCCCCTTTAAACAGCTGCATACTATCAAGATCTCAAAGTGTCACATGCAAAAAGGTAAACAAGAGGTCTATAGCACATGCAGCATACGGCATTCGTTTTCCACATGTAAATAGCCCTTTTCAGTAGTGCTTCAAAGCCATTCCATGAGCGCAGCATTTATTTTTCAACTCGAATCAATGAGCCAAATCAGTCGTCCATGACAACAAAATCGTAAACAAACAGAGTAGGGCTGGCTAATAAGTCCTTCGTTTTGGGGTCATGATCAGATGAAACAATTTGGCTAATCTACACTTCCATATTTCCAAGTCCTATTCTTGAAGATCAAGGGGTAAAAAAATGTACTGTAAGGACTGGAATTCTGATAACTTTGGTTTTTAAAGATATAATTTAATCATATTATTATAATGTAGTAAAAAGCGATGGGTTAGAAGAAGCCTACATAACCAACCCATAAAGTAAAGTGTAACATCCATATATGGCCAGCTATGTAAACTTTAACATTGATTTATCCTGCAATAGATGTGGTTCAATTGGTAACATACGTTGCAGTCTTCCTCTAACGCCTCTTAAAGGGGAAAGTAATCTCAAAGTAACTGAATGTAATCAGATTACATTACTGAGTTTGGGTAATCCAAAAGTTACTTTGCTGATTACAATTTTGGACAGGTAACTAGTAACTGTAACGGATTGTGTCAAATCGGAGGGCCTGTTTTCCGGACCTCTGGCTCTATGGGGGTGCCACAGGGTTCAATTCTTGGACCGACTCTCTTCTCTGTATACATCAATGATGTCGCTCTTGCTGCTGGTGATTCTCTGATCTACCTCTACTACTCTGGACGGTTCTGACTTAGAATATGTGGACAACTACAAATACCTAGGTGTCTGGTTAGACTGTAAACTCTCCTTCCAGACTCACATTAAGCATCTCCAATCCAACATTAAATCTAGAATGGGCTCCCTATTTCGCAACAAAGCATCCTTCACTCATGCTGGCAAACATACCCTCGTAAAACTGACTATCCTACCGATCCTTGACTTCGGCGATGTCATTTACAAAATATCCTCCAACACTCTACTCAGAGTCTACCACAGTGCCATCCGTTTCGTCACCAATTCCCCATACACTAAACACCACTGCGACCTGTATGCTCTCGTTGGCTGGCCCTTGCATCATATTCGTCACCAAACCCACTGGCTCCAGGTCATCTATAAGTCTTTGTTAGGTAAAGCCCCGCCTTATCTCAGCTCACTGGTCTCCATTGCAGCACCCACCCATAACACGCGCTTCAGCAAGTATATTTCACTGGTCATCCCCAAAGCCAATTCCTCCTTTGGCCGCAATTCCTTCCAGTTCTCTGCTGCCAATCACTGGAACGAACTGCAAAAATCTCTGAAGCTGGAGACTCATATCTCCCTCACTAACTTTCAGCACCAGCTGTCAGAGCAGCTCACAGATCATTGCACCTGTACATAGCCCATCTATCTACCTACCTCATCCCCATACAGTATTTATGTAGCCCATCTGTAAATAGCCCATCCAACTACCACATCCCCATACTGTTATTTTTTTATTTCTTGTTTTGATCCTTTGCACCCCAGTATCTCTACTTGCACATTCATCTTCTGCACATCTATCATTCCAGTGTTTAATTGCTATATTGTAATTATTTCACCACTACAGCCTATTTACTGCCTTACCTCCCTAATCTTACTCCATTTGCACACACTGTATATAGACTTTTTTCTATTGTGTTATTGACTGTACGTTTGTTTATTCCATGTGTAACTCTCTGTTGTTGTTTGTGTCGCACTGCTTTGCTTTATCTTGGTCTGGGGCGCAGTTGTGAATGAGAACTTGTTCTCGACTGGCCTACCTAGTTAAATAAAGGTGAAATAAAATATAAACATTTTTAAAATTACTTTTAGAAAGTAACCTACCCTGAACACATGTTATGAGTGACATTTAATAAGGTTAAACGTATGACCTAAACGTATGACATTAAACATATGACCTTTCGACCTTTCGCCTCTGTCGTTCACAACGGGTGAGTAAAACCTATTCTAGTCATTTCTTAGTCAATCTGGGATGTTTGGGGCGGCAGGGTAGCCTAGTGGTTAGAGTGTAGAGGCGGCAGGTAGCCTAGTGGTTAGAGTGTTGGACTAGTAACCGGAAGGTTGCAAGTTCAAACCCCCGAGCTGACAAGGTACAAATCTGTCGTTCTGCCCCTGAACAGGCAGTTAACCCACTGTTCCCAGGCCGTCATTGAAAATAAGAATTTGTTCTTAACTGACTTGCCTGGTTAAATAAAGGTTAAAAAAAAAAAAAAAAAAATGTCTGACCAGAAGTGAATCGTGACTAAGAATAGCTATGATATCACTAATGCCTACACTGCACAGAAAAGGGCCTCTTCCAGAAAATGAAGAAGGAATTACCAGTTATTACCATTAGTTTGTAAGTCACTTCCAGGTCCAGGAAACAGGCTAAATGTTAGTGTCAGTTCAAGCTTATCTTATCAACCCTTATAACAAAACCTTGTTTTATTTGTCGGTTGCATTTTACATCCTGTGATAGGTTTTAAAGACACAAAGCTCAATTCTGTGAAAAGTAGACACTAAAAGTGTATCTTATCTTCCATATCTTAGCCTCAGGATATCCTTCCAGCTTATACCATCAAGTCAATCTCCCCTTTTTCCGTCTCCAAAGGTGTCCGTCCATAATAAACACGAGGCAGGAGGATGGTAAGAGAGAGGGAGAGAGCGAGAGGGGGAGAGAAGGATCGAGAGAGAGAGAGAGAGAGACAGAGGGAGAGATGGATTGAGAGTGAGAGAGAGAGAGAGAAAGAGAGACAGAGGGAGAGAAAGAAAGAGAGAGAGACAGAGAGAGACAGAGAGATGGATCGAGAGAGTGAGAGAGAGAGAGTGTGTAAGAGAGAGAGAGAGAGAGACAGAGGGAGAGAAAGAAAGAGAGAGAGAGGGAGAGAAAAGAGAGAGAGAGAGAGAGAGAGTGAAAGAAAGAGAGAGAGAGTGAGAGAGAGAGAGAGAGAGAGAGAGTGAAAGAAAGAGAGAGAGAGTGAGAGAGAGAGAGAGAGAGAGAGAGAGAGAGAGAGAGAGAGAGAGAACACAAAGTCTTCACTATCTCATCCTGGAATATTCAAGGCCTGTGGTCATCTGCCTTTGGCCTAAAGAGCAGAAACCTGGACTTCACCAAAGAAATCAGAAATACAGACATTGTCATTCTACAAGAAACCTGGTATAGAGGATATGGACCCACTGGTTGCCCTCTAGGTTACAGAGAGCTGGTAGTCCCTTCCACGAAACTACCAGGTGTGAAGCAGGGAAGAGACTCAGGGGGTATGCTAATTTGGTATAGAGCAGACCTAACTCACTCCATTAAATTAATCAAAACAGGAACATTTTACATCTGGCTAGAAATACAAAAGGAAATTATGTTAACAGAGAAAAAAGTCCTCCTGTGTGCTACCTATATCCCCCCACTAGAATCCCCTATATCCCCCCACTAGAATCCCCTATATCCCCCCACTAGAATCCCCTATATCCCCCACTAGAATCCCCTATATCCACCCACTAGGATCCCCTATATCCCCCACTAGAATCCCCTATATCCCCCCACTAGAATCCCCTATATCCCCCACTAGGATCCCCTATATCCCCCCACTAGAATCCCCTATATCCCCCCACTAGAATCCCCTATATCCCCCCACTAGGATCCCCTATATCCCCCCACTAGAATCCCCTATATCCCCCACTAGAATCCCCTATATCCCCCCACTAGAATCCCCAGACTTTAATGAAGACTGCTTCTCCATGCTACCTACACATCCCCCACTAGAATCCCCTATATCCCCCACTAGAATCCCTATACTTTAATGAAGACAGCTTCTCCATGCTACCTACATCCCCCACTAGAATCCCCTATATCCCCCCACTAGAATCCCTATACTTTAATGAAGACAGCTTCTCCATGCTACCTACATCCCCCACTAGAATCCCCTATATCCCCCACTAGAATCCCTATACTTTAATGAAGACAGCATCTCCATGCTACCTACATCCCCCCACTAGAACTCCCTATATCCCCCACTAGAATCCCCTATATCCCCCCACTAGAACTCCCTATATCCCCCCACTAGAACTCCCTATATCCCCCACTAGAATCCCCTATATCCCCCCACTAGAATCCCCATACTTTAATGAAGACAGCTTCTCCATCCTGGAGGGGGAAACCAATCATTTCCAGGCCCAGGGACATGTACTAGTCTGTGGCGACCTAAATGTCAGAACCGGACAAGAACCTGACACCCTCAGCACACAGGGGGACAAACACCTGCCTGCAGGTGACAACATTCCCTTCCCATATGCCCCCCTAGGCACAGCTACGACAACATAACCAACAAAAACGGGTCACAACTCCTGCAGCTCTGTCGCACGCTGGGTATGTACATAGTTAATGGTAGGGTTCCTATGGTAGGTACACCTATAGCTCATCTCTTGGCAGTAGTACTGTAGACTACTTTAACACTGAACTCAACCCAGAGTCTCTCAGAGCGTTCACAGTCAGCCCACTGACCTCAACCCAGAGTCTCTCAGAGCGTTCACAGTCAGCCCACTGACACCCCTATCAGATCAAAGCAAAATCACAGTCTACTTGAACAGACCAATACTCAAATTTTGAGGCATTGAAGCCAAAGGAACTGAATAATATTAAGAAATGCTATAGATGAAAAGAAAGTAGTGTGGAAACCAACCAAAAAACTATTAGGCAACAACAAATTCAACTTCCTGGACACAATGTTTTGCTGTAATAGTGAAGGTGTAGTAGGAGGTATTATTTGACCTCTCAGCTTCTAAATATTTCAAGCAGAAAAACCTAGAAAATGAATAACAATGACAAATGTTTCGATGAAGAATGCAAAAAACAAGTCCTGGCTCTCCAGAGAAGACAGGCTATGTGCACACTGCCCACAAAATGAGGTGGAAACTGAGCTGCACTTCCTAACCTCCTGCCAAATGTATGACCATATTGGAGACACATACACTGCTCAAAAAATAAAGGGAACACTTAAACAACACATTTACATTTACATTTAAGTCATTTAGCAGACGCTCTTATCCAGAGCGACTTACAAATTGGTGCTTTCACCTTATGACATCCATGACAACACAATGTAACTCCAAGTCAATCACACTTCTGTGAAATCAAACTGTCCACTTAGGAAGCAACACTGATTGACAATACATTTCACATTCTGTTGTGCAAATGGAATAGAGGTTGAAATTATAGGCAATTAGCAAGACACCCCCAATAAAGGAGTGGTTCTGCAGGTGGTGACCACAGACCACTTCTCAGTTCCTATGCTTCCTGGCTGATGTTTTGGTCACTTTTGAATGCTGGCGGTGCTTTCACTCTAGTGGTGGCATGAGACGGAGTCTACAACCCACACAAGTGGCTGAGGTAGTGCAGCTCATCCAGGATGGCACATCAATGCGAGCTGTGGCAAGAAGGTTTGCTGTGTCTGTCAGCGTAGTGTCCAGAGCATGGAGGTGCTACCAGGAGACAGGCCAGTACATCAGGAGACGTGGAGGAGGCCGTAGGAGGGCAACAACCCAACAGCAGGACCGCTACCTCCGCCTTTGTGCAATTGATCATTTTTGTGTGATTTTTTTGTCAGCACATTCAACTATGTAAAGAAAAAAGTATTTAATAAGAATATTTCATTCATTCAGATCTAGGATGTGGTATTTTAGTTTTCCCTTTATTTTTTTGAGCAGTGTATTTCCCTCAGATTACACAGACCCACAAAGAATTAGAAAACAAGCCAATTTCAATAAACTCCCATTTCCACTGGGTGAAATACCACAGTGTGACATCATCCCATATCTACTGGGTGAAATACCACAGTGTGACATCATCCCATATCTACTGGGTGAAATACCACAGTGTGACATCATCCCATATCTACTGGGTGAAATACCACAGTGTGACATCATCCCATATCTACTGGGTGAAATACCACAGTGTGACATCATCCCATATCTACTGGGTGAAATACCACAGTGTGACATCATCCCATTTCCACTGGGTGAAATACCACAGTGTGACATCATCCCATATCTACTGGGTGAAATACCACAGTGTGACATCATCCCATATCTACTGGGTGAAATACCACAGTGTGACATCATCCCATATCTACTGGGTGAAATACCACAGTGTGACATCATCCCATATCTACTGGGTGAAATACCACAGTGTGACATCATCCCATATCTACTGGGTGAAATACCACAGTGTGACATCATCCCATATCTACTGGGTGAAATACCACAGTGTGACATCATCCCATTTCCACTGGGTGAAATACCACAGTGTGACATCATCCCATATCTACTGGGTGAAATACCACAGTGTGACATCATCCCATTTCCACTGGGTGAAATACCACAGTGTGACATCATCCCATATCTACTGGGTGAAATACCACAGTGTGACATCATCCCATATCTACTGGGTGAAATACCACAGTGTGACATCATCCCATATCTACTGGGTGAAATACCACAGTGTGACATCATCCCATATCTACTGGGTGAAATACCACAGTGTGACATCATCCCATATCTACTGGGTGAAATACCACAGTGTGACATCATCCCATATCTACTGGGTGAAATACCACAGTGTGACATCATCCCATATCTACTGGGTGAAATACCACAGTGTGACATCATCCCATATCTACTGGGTGAAATACCACAGTGTGACATCATCCCATATCTACTGGGTGAAATACCACAGTGTGACATCATCCCATATCTACTGGGTGAAATACCACAGTGTGACATCATCCCATATCTACTGGGTGAAATACCACAGTGTGACATCATCCCATATCTACTGGGTGAAATACCACAGTGTGACATCATCCCATTTCCACTGGGTGAAATACCACAGTGTGACATCACAGCAGCAAGATTTGTGACCTGTTGCCACGAGAAAAGGGCAACCAGTGAAGAACAAACACCATTGTAAATACAACCCATATTTATGGTTATTTATTTTCTCTTGTGTACTTTAACCATTTGAAATGTCTTTAATCTTTTGGAACTTTTGTGAGTGTAATGTTTACTGTTAATTGTTTCTTTCACTTTTGTTTATTATCTATCTCATTTGCTTTTCGCAATGTTAACATATGTGTCCCTTGACAATAAAGCCCTTAAATTGAAATAAAATTGAATTGAATTGATCGACAAGAGGATGGTAGAGAGAGATCAACCTGGAGAGATGAAGGTGACAAGGTCTTGGTCTAGTGGATTTTTTCTGCTGAGTGAACTGTTGTTCTGCTCAACATGAGATCAATGAGAAATACAGTCTATCAGGCTCAATATGAGATCAATGAGAAATACAGTCTATCAGGCTCAACATGAGATCAATGAGAAATACAGTCTATCAGGCTCAACATGAGATCAATGAGAAATACAGTCTATCAGGCTCAATATGAGATCAATGAGAAATACAGTCTATCAGGCTCAACATGAGATCAATGAGAAATACAGTCTATCAGGCTCAACATGAGATCAATGAGAAATACAGTCTATCAGGCTCAATATGAGATCAATGAGAAATACAGTCTATCAGGCTCAATATGAGATCAATGAGAAATACAGTCTATCAGGCTCAACATGAGATCAATTAGAAATACAGTCTATCAGGCTCAACATGAGATCAATGAGAAATACAGTCTATCAGACTCAATATGAGATCAATGAGAAATACAGTCTATCAGACTCAATATGAGATCAATGAGAAATACAGTCTATCAGACTCAATATGAGATCAATGAGAAATACAGTCTATCAGACTCAATATGAGATCAATGAGAAATACAGTCTATCAGACTCAATATGAGATCATTGAGAAATACAGTCTATCAGACTCAATATGAGATCAATGAGAAATACAGTCTATCAGACTCAATATGAGATCAATGAGAAATACAGTCTATCAGACTCAATATGAGATCAATGAGAAATACAGTCTATCAGACTCAATATGAGATCAATGAGAAATACAGTCTATCAGGCTCAACATGAGATCAATGAGAAATACAGTCTATCAGGCTCAACATGAGATCAATGAGAAATACAGTCTATCAGGCTCAACATGAGATCAATGAGAAATACAGTCTATCAGACTCAATATGAGATCAATGAGAAATACAGTCTATCAGGCTCAACATGAGATCAATGAGAAATACAGTCTATCAGACTCAACATGAGATCAATGAGAAATACAGTCTATCAGGCTCAACATGAGATCAATGAGAAATACAGTCTATCAGGCTCAAATGAGAAATGAGATCAATGAGAAATACAGTCTATCAGGCTCAACATGAGATCAATGAGAAATACAGTCTATCAGGCTCAACATGAGATCAATGAGAAATACAGTCTATCAGGCTCAACATGAGATCAATGAGAAATACAGTCTATCAGGCTCAACATGAGATCAATGAGAAATACAGTCTATCAGGCTCAACATGAGATCAATGAGAAATACAGTCTATCAGGCTCAACATGAGATCAATGAGAAATACAGTCTATCAGGCTCAATATGAGATCAATGAGAAATACAGTCTATCAGGCTCAACATGAGATCAATGAGAAATACAGTCTATCAGGCTCAATATGAGATCAATGAGAAATACAGTCTATCAGGCTCAATATGAGATCAATGAGAAATACAGTCTATCAGGCTCAACATGAGATCAATGAGAAATACAGTCTATCAGGCTCAACATGAGATCAATGAGAAATACAGTCTATCAGGCTCAATATGAGATCAATGAGAAATACAGTCTATCAGGCTCAATATGAGATCAATGAGAAATACAGTCTATCAGGCTCAACATGAGATCAATGAGAAATACAGTCTATCAGGCTCAATATGAGATCAATGAGAAATACAGTCTATCAGGCTCAATATGAGATCAATGAGAAATACAGTCTATCAGGCTCAACATGAGATCAATGAGAAATACAGTCTATCAGGCTCAATATGAGATCAATGAGAAATACAGTCTATCAGGCTCAACATGAGATCAATGAGAAATACAGTCTATCAGGCTCAACATGAGATCAATGAGAAATACAGTCTATCAGGCTCAACATGAGATCAATGAGAAATACAGTCTATCAGGCTCAATATGAGATCAATGAGAAATACAGTCTATCAGGCTCAACATGAGATCAATGAGAAATACAGTCTATCAGGCTCAACATGAGATCAATGAGAAATACAGTCTATCAGGCTCAACATGAGATCAATGAGAAATACAGTCTATCAGGCTCAACATGAGATCAATGAGAAATACAGTCTATCAGGCTCAACATGAGATCAATGAGAAATACAGTCTATCAGGCTCAATATGAGATCAATGAGAAATACAGTCTATCAGGCTCAATATGAGATCAATGAGAAATACAGTCTATCAGGCTCAACATGAGATCAATGAGAAATACAGTCTATCAGGCTCAATATGAGATCAATGAGAAATACAGTCTATCAGGCTCAATATGAGATCAATGAGAAATACAGTCTATCAGGCTCAACATGAGATCAATGAGAAATACAGTCTATCAGGCTCAACATGAGATCAATGAGAAATACAGTCTATCAGGCTCAATATGAGATCAATGAGAAATACAGTCTATCAGGCTCAATATGAGATCAATGAGAAAAATACAGTCTATCAGTCTATCAGGCTCAATATGAGATCAATGAGAAATACAGTCTATCAGGCTCAACATGAGATCAATGAGAAATACAGTCTATCAGGCTCAATATGAGATCAATGAGAAATACAGTCTATCAGGCTCAACATGAGATCAATGAGAAATACAGTCTATCAGGCTCAACATGAGATCAATGAGAAATACAGTCTATCAGGCTCAATATGAGATCAATGAGAAATACAGTCTATCAGGCTCAACATGAGATCAATGAGAAATACAGTCTATCAGGCTCAACATGAGATCAATGAGAAATACAGTCTATCAGGCTCAATATGAGATCAATGAGAAATACAGTCTATCAGGCTCAACATGAGATCAATGAGAAATACAGTCTATCAGGCTCAATATGAGATCAATGAGAAATACAGTCTATCAGGCTCATGAGATCAATGAGAAATACAGTCTATCAGATCAATGAGATCAATGAGAAATACAGTCTATCAGGCTCAACATGAGATCAATGAGAAATACAGTCTATCAGGCTCAACATGAGATCAATGAGAAATACAGTCTATCAGGCTCAACATGAGATCAATGAGAAATACAGTCTATCAGGCTCAACATGAGATCAATGAGAAATACAGTCTATCAGGCTCAATATGAGATCAATGAGAAATACAGTCTATCAGGCTCAATATGAGATCAATGAGAAATACAGTCTATCAGGCTCAATATGAGATCAATGAGAAATACAGTCTATCAGGCTCAATATGAGATCAATGAGAAATACAGTCTATCAGGCTCAATATGAGATCAATGAGAAATACAGTCTATCAGGCTCAATATGAGATCAATGAGAAATACAGTCTATCAGGCTCAATATGAGATCAATGAGAAATACAGTCTATCAGGCTCAATATGAGATCAATGAGAAATACAGTCTATCAGGCTCAATATGAGATCAATGAGAAATACATGAGATCAATGAGAAATACAGTCTATCAGGCTCAACATGAGATCAATGAGAAATACAGTCTATCAGGCTCAATATGAGATCAATGAGAAATACAGTCTATCAGGCTCAACATGAGATCAATGAGAAATACAGTCTATCAGGCTCAATATGAGATCAATGAGAAATACAGTCTATCAGGCTCAATATGAGATCAATGAGAAATACAGTCTATCAGGCTCAACATGAGATCAATGAGAAATACAGTCTATCAGGCTCAACATGAGATCAATGAGAAATACAGTCTATCAGGCTCAACATGAGATCAATGAGAAATACAGTCTATCAGGCTCAACATGAGATCAATGAGAAATACAGTCTATCAGGCTCAATATGAGATCAATGAGAAATACAGTCTATCAGGCTCAATATGAGATCAATGAGAAATACAGTCTATCAGGCTCAACATGAGATCAATGAGAAATACAGTCTATCAGGCTCAATATGAGATCAATGAGAAATACAGTCTATCAGGCTCAATATGAGATCAATGAGAAATACAGTCTATCAGGCTCAACATGAGATCAATGAGAAATACAGTCTATCAGGCTCAATATGAGATCAATGAGAAATACAGTCTATCAGGCTCAATATGAGATCAATGAGAAATACAGTCTATCAGGCTCAATATGAGATCAATGAGAAAAACAGTCTATCAGGCTCAATATGAGATCAATGAGAAATACAGTCTATCAGGCTCAACATGAGATCAATGAGAAATACAGTCTATCAGGCTCAACATGAGATCAATGAGAAATACAGTCTATCAGGCTCAACATGAGATCAATGAGAAATACAGTCTATCAGGCTCAACATGAGATCAATGAGAAATACAGTCTATCAGGCTCAACATGAGATCAATGAGAAATACAGTCTATCAGGCTCAATATGAGATCAATGAGAAATACAGTCTATCAGGCTCAACATGAGATCAATGAGAAATACAGTCTATCAGGCTCAATATGAGATCAATGAGAAATACAGTCTATCAGGCTCAATATGAGATCAATACAGTCTATCAGAAATACAGTCAGTCTATCAGGCTCAATATGAGATCAATGAGAAATACAGTCTATCAGGCTCAATATGAGATCAATGAGAAATACAGTCTATCAGGCTCAATATGAGATCAATGAGAAATACAGTCTATCAGGCTCAACATGAGATCAATGAGAAATACAGTCTATCAGGCTCAATATGAGATCAATGAGAAATACAGTCTATCAGGCTCAACATGAGATCAATGAGAAATACAGTCTATCAGGAAATACAGTCTATCAGGCTCAATATGAGATCAATGAGAAATACAGTCTATCAGGCTCAACATGAGATCAATGAGAAATACAGTCTATCAGGCTCAACATGAGATCAATGAGAAATACAGTCTATCAGGCTCAACATGAGATCAATGAGAAATACAGTCTATCAGGCTCAACATGAGATCAATGAGAAATACAGTCTATCAGGCTCAATATGAGATCAATGAGAAATACAGTCTATCAGGCTCAATATGAGATCAATGAGAAATACAGTCTATCAGGCTCAACATGAGATCAATGAGAAATACAGTCTATCAGGCTCAATATGAGATCAATGAGAAATACAGTCTATCAGGCTCAATATGAGATCAATGAGAAATACAGTCTATCAGGCTCAACATGAGATCAATGAGAAGAAATACAGTCTATCAGGCTCAATATGAGATCAATGAGAAATACAGTCTATCAGGCTCAATATGAGATCAATGAGAAATACAGTCTATCAGGCTCAATATGAGATCAATGAGAAATACAGTCTATCAGGCTCAATATGAGATCAATGAGAAATACAGTCTATCAGGCTCAATATGAGATCAATGAGAAATACAGTCTATCAGGCTCAATATGAGATCAATGAGAAATACAGTCTATCAGGCTCAACATGAGATCAATGAGAAATACAGTCTATCAGGCTCAATATGAGATCAATGAGAAATACAGTCTATCAGGCTCAACATGAGATCAATGAGAAATACAGTCTATCAGGCTCAACATGAGATCAATGAGAAATACAGTCTATCAGGCTCAATATGAGATCAATGAGAAATACAGTCTATCAGGCTCAATATGAGATCAATGAGAAATACAGTCTATCAGGCTCAACATGAGATCAATGAGAAATACAGTCTATCAGGCTCAACATGAGATCAATGAGAAATACAGTCTATCAGGCTCAACATGAGATCAATGAGAAATACAGTCTATCAGGCTCAATCATGAGATCAATGAGAAATACAGTCTATCAGGCTCAATATGAGATCAATGAGAAATACAGTCTATCAGGCTCAACATGAGATCAATGAGAAATACAGTCTATCAGGCTCAACATGAGATCAATGAGAAATACAGTCTATCAGGCTCAATATGAGATCAATGAGAAATACAGTCTATCAGGCTCAATATGAGATCAATGAGAAATACAGTCTATCAGGCTCAACATGAGATCAATGAGAAATACAGTCTATCAGGCTCAATATGAGATCAATGAGAAATACAGTCTATCAGGCTCAATATGAGATCAATGAGAAATACAGTCTATCAGGCTCAATATGAGATCAATGAGAAATACAGTCTATCAGGCTCAATATGAGATCAATGAGAAATACAGTCTATCAGGCTCAATATGAGATCAATGAGAAATACAGTCTATCAGGCTCAATATGAGATCAATGAGAAATACAGTCTATCAGGCTCAACATGAGATCAATGAGAAATACAGTCTATCAGGCTCAATATGAGATCAATGAGAAATACAGTCTATCAGGCTCAACATGAGATCAATGAGAAATACAGTCTATCAGGCTCAACATGAGATCAATGAGATCAATGAGATCAAGAAATACAGTCTATCAGGCTCAACATGAGATCAATGAGAAATACAGTCTATCAGGCTCAACATGAGATCAATGAGAAATACAGTCTATCAGGCTCAACATGAGATCAATGAGAAATACAGTCTATCAGGCTCAATATGAGATCAATGAGAAATACAGTCTATCAGGCTCAACATGAGATCAATGAGAAATACAGTCTATCAGGCTCAACATGAGATCAATGAGAAATACAGTCTATCAGGCTCAACATGAGATCAATGAGAAATACAGTCTATCAGGCTCAACATGAGATCAATGAGAAATACAGTCTATCAGGCTCAATATGAGATCAATGAGAAATACAGTCTATCAGGCTCAACATGAGATCAATGAGAAATACAGTCTATCAGGCTCAACATGAGATCAATGAGAAATACAGTCTATCAGGCTCAATATGAGATCAATGAGAAATACAGTCTATCAGGCTCAACATGAGATCAATGAGAAATACAGTCTATCAGGCTCAACATGAGATCAATGAGAAATACAGTCTATCAGGCTCAACATGAGATCAATGAGAAATACAGTCTATCAGGCTCAACATGAGATCAATGAGAAATACAGTCTATCAGGCTCAACATGAGATCAATGAGAAATACAGTCTATCAGGCTCAACATGAGATCAATGAGAAATACAGTCTATCAGGCTCAAGTCATGAGATCAATGAGAAATACAGTCTATCAGGCTCAACATGAGATCAATGAGAAATACAGTCTATCAGGCTCAACATGAGATCAATGAGAAATACAGTCTATCAGGCTCAACATGAGATCAATGAGAAATACAGTCTATCAGACTCAACATGAGATCAATGAGAGAAATACAGTCTATCAGGCTCAATATGAGATCAATGAGAAATACAGTCTATCAGGCTCAATATGAGATCAATGAGAAATACAGTCTATCAGGCTCAACATGAGATCAATGAGAAATACAGTCTATCAGGCTCAATATGAGATCAATGAGAAATACAGTCTATCAGGCTCAATATGAGATCAATGAGAAATACAGTCTATCAGGCTCAACATGAGATCAATGAGAAATACAGTCTATCAGGCTCAATGAGAAATGAGATCAATGAGATCAATGAGAAATACAGTCTATCAGGCTCAATATGAGATCAATGAGAAATACAGTCTATCAGGCTCAATATGAGATCAATGAGAAATGAGATCAATGAGAGAAATACAGTCTATCAGACTCAACATGAGATCAATGAGAAATACAGTCTATCAGACTCAATATGAGATCAATGAGAAATACAGTCTATCAGGCTCAATATGAGATCAATGAGAAATACAGTCTATCAGGCTCAATATGAGATCAATGAGAAATACAGTCTATCAGGCTCAATATGAGATCAATGAGAAATACAGTCTATCAGGCTCAACATGAGATCAATGAGAAATACAGTCTATCAGGCTCAACATGAGATCAATGAGAAATACAGTCTATCAGGCTCAACATGAGATCAATGAGAAATACAGTCTATCAGGCTCAATATGAGATCAATGAGAAATACAGTCTATCAGGCTCAACATGAGATCAATGAGAAATACAGTCTATCAGGCTCAACATGAGATCAATGAGAAATACAGTCTATCAGGCTCAACATGAGATCAATGAGAAATACAGTCTATCAGGCTCAACATGAGATCAATGAGAAATACAGTCTATCAGGCTCAACATGAGATCAATGAGAAATACAGTCTATCAGGCTCAACATGAGATCAATGAGAAATACAGTCTATCAGGCTCAACATGAGATCAATGAGAAATACAGTCTATCAGGCTCAACATGAGATCAATGAGAAATACAGTCTATCAGCTCAACATGAGAATGAGAAATACAGTCTATCAGGCTCAACATGAGATCAATGAGAAATACAGTCTATCAGGCTCAACATGAGATCAATGAGAAATACAGTCTATCAGGCTCAACATGAGATCAATGAGAAATACAGTCTATCAGGCTCAATCAATGAGATCAATGAGAAATACAGTCTATCAGGCTCAACATGAGATCAATGAGAAATACAGTCTATCAGGCTCAACATGAGATCAATGAGAAATACAGTCTATCAGGCTCAACATGAGATCAATGAGAAATACAGTCTATCAGGCTCAACATGAGATCAATGAGAAATACAGTCTATCAGGCTCAACATGAGATCAATGAGAAATACAGTCTATCAGGCTCAACATGAGATCAATGAGAAATACAGTCTATCAGGCTCAATATGAGATCAATGAGAAATACAGTCTATCAGGCTCAATATGAGATCAATGAGAAATACAGTCTATCAGGCTCAATATGAGATCAATGAGAAATACAGTCTATCAGGCTCAACATGAGATCAATGAGAAATACAGTCTATCAGGCTCAATATGAGATCAATGAGAAATACAGTCTATCAGGCTCAATATGAGATCAATGAGAAATACAGTCTATCAGGCTCAACATGAGATCAATGAGAAATACAGTCTATCAGGCTCAATATGAGATCAATGAGAAATACAGTCTATCAGGCTCAATATGAGATCAATGAGAAATACAGTCTATCAGGCTCAACATGAGATCAATGAGAAATACAGTCTATCAGGCTCAATATGAGATCAATGAGAAATACAGTCTATCAGGCTCAACATGAGATCAATGAGAAATACAGTCTATCAGACTCAATATGAGATCAATGAGAAATACAGTCTATCAGGCTCAACATGAGATCAATGAGAAATACAGTCTATCAGGCTCAATATGAGATCAATGAGAAATACAGTCTATCAGGCTCAACATGAGATCAATGAGAAATACAGTCTATCAGGCTCAACATGAGATCAATGAGAAATACAGTCTATCAGGCTCAATATGAGATCAATGAGAAATACAGTCTATCAGGCTCAACATGAGATCAATGAGAAATACAGTCTATCAGGCTCAATATGAGATCAATGAGAAATACAGTCTATCAGGCTCAACATGAGATCAATGAGAAATACAGTCTATCAGGCTCAATATGAGATCAATGAGAAATACAGTCTATCAGGCTCAACATGAGATCAATGAGAAATACAGTCTATCAGGCTCAATATGAGATCAATGAGAAATACAGTCTATCAGGCTCAACATGAGATCAATGAGAAATACAGTCTATCAGGCTCAACATGAGATCAATGAGAAATACAGTCTATCAGGCTCAATATGAGATCAATGAGAAATACAGTCTATCAGGCTCAACATGAGATCAATGAGAAATACAGTCTATCAGGCTCAACATGAGATCAATGAGAAATACAGTCTATCAGGCTCAATATGAGATCAATGAGAAATACAGTCTATCAGGCTCAACATGAGATCAATGAGAAATACAGTCTATCAGGCTCAATATGAGATCAATGAGAAATACAGTCTATCAGGCTCAACATGAGATCAATGAGAAATACAGTCTATCAGGCTCAACATGAGATCAATGAGAAATACAGTCTATCAGGCTCAACATGAGATCAATGAGAAATACAGTCTATCAGGCTCAATATGAGATCAATGAGAAATACAGTCTATCAGGCTCAACATGAGATCAATGAGAAATACAGTCTATCAGGCTCAACATGAGATCAATGAGAAATACAGTCTATCAGGCTCAACATGAGATCAATGAGAAATACAGTCTATCAGGCTCAACATGAGATCAATGAGAAATACAGTCTATCAGGCTCAACATGAGATCAATGAGAAATACAGTCTATCAGGCTCAATATGAGATCAATGAGAAATACAGTCTATCAGGCTCAACATGAGATCAATGAGAAATACAGTCTATCAGGCTCAACATGAGATCAATGAGAAATACAGTCTATCAGAAATACAGTCTATCAGGCTCAATATGAGATCAATGAGAAATACAGTCTATCAGGCTCAATATGAGATCAATGAGAAATACAGTCTATCAGGCTCAACATGAGATCAATGAGAAATACAGTCTATCAGGCTCAATATGAGATCAATGAGAAATACAGTCTATCAGGCTCAATATGAGATCAATGAGAAATACAGTCTATCAGGCTCAATATGAGATCAATGAGAAATACAGTCTATCAGGCTCAACATGAGATCAATGAGAAATACAGTCTATCAGGCTCAACATGAGATCAATGAGAAATACAGTCTATCAGGCTCAATATGAGATCAATGAGAAATACAGTCTATCAGGCTCAACATGAGATCAATGAGAAATAAATACAGTCTATCAGTCTCAACATGAGATCAATGAGAAATACAGTCTATCAGGCTCAACATGAGATCAATGAGAAATACAGTCTATCAGGCTCAACATGAGATCAATGAGAAATACAGTCTATCAGGCTCAACATGAGATCAATGAGAAATACAGTCTATCAGGCTCAACATGAGATCAATGAGAAATACAGTCTATCAGGCTCAACATGAGATCAATGAGAAATACAGTCTATCAGGCTCAACATGAGATCAATGAGAAATACAGTCTATCAGGCTCAACATGAGATCAATGAGAAATACAGTCTATCAGGCTCAACATGAGATCAATGAGAAATACAGTCTATCAGGCTCAATATGAGATCAATGAGAAATACAGTCTATCAGGCTCAATATGAGATCAATGAGAAATACAGTCTATCAGGCTCAACATGAGATCAATGAGAAATACAGTCTATCAGGCTCAATATGAGATCAATGAGAAATACAGTCTATCAGGCTCAATATGAGATCAATGAGAAATACAGTCTATCAGGCTCAATATGAGATCAATGAGAAATACAGTCTATCAGGCTCAATATGAGATCAATGAGAAATACAGTCTATCAGGCTCAACATGAGATCAATGTCTATCAGGAAATGAGAAATACAGTCTATCAGGCTCAATGAGAAATGAGATCAATCAAGAAATACAGTCTATCAGGCTCAACATGAGATCAATGAGAAATACAGTCTATCAGGCTCAACATGAGATCAATGAGAAATACAGTCTATCAGGCTCAACATGAGATCAATGAGAAATACAGTCTATCAGGCTCAACATGAGATCAATGAGAAATACAGTCTATCAGGCTCAATATGAGATCAATGAGAAATACAGTCTATCAGGCTCAATATGAGATCAATGAGAAATACAGTCTATCAGGCTCAACATGAGATCAATGAGAAATACAGTCTATCAGGCTCAACATGAGATCAATGAGAAATACAGTCTATCAGGCTCAACATGAGATCAATGAGAAATACAGTCTATCAGGCTCAACATGAGATCAATGAGAAATACAGTCTATCAGGCTCAACATGAGATCAATGAGAAATACAGTCTATCAGGCTCAATATGAGATCAATGAGAAATACAGTCTATCAGGCTCAACATGAGATCAATGAGAAATACAGTCTATCAGGCTCAACATGAGATCAATGAGAAATACAGTCTATCAGGCTCAAGTCTATGAGATCAATGAGAAATACAGTCTATCAGGCTCAACATGAGATCAATGAGAAATACAGTCTATCAGGCTCAACATGAGATCAATGAGAAATACAGTCTATCAGGCTCAACATGAGATCAATGAGAAATACAGTCTATCAGGCTCAATATGAGATCAATGAGAAATACAGTCTATCAGGCTCAATATGAGATCAATGAGAAATACAGTCTATCAGGCTCAATATGAGATCAATGAGAAATACAGTCTATCAGGCTCAACATGAGATCAATGAGAAATACAGTCTATCAGGCTCAATATGAGATCAATGAGAAATACAGTCTATCAGGCTCAACATGAGATCAATGAGAAATACAATCAGGCTCAACATGAGATCAATGAGAAATACAGTCTATCAGGCTCAACATGAGATCAATGAGAAATACAGTCTATCAGGCTCAACATGAGATCAATGAGAAATACAGTCTATCAGGCTCAATATGAGATCAATGAGAAATACAGTCTATCAGGCTCAACATGAGATCAATGAGAAATACAGTCTATCAGGCTCAACATGAGATCAATGAGAAATACAGTCTATCAGGCTCAACATGAGATCAATGAGAAATACAGTCTATCAGGCTCAATCAATGAGATCAAATGAGAATGAGAAATACAGTCTATCAGGCTCAACATGAGATCAATGAGAAATACAGTCTATCAGGCTCAACATGAGATCAATGAGAAATACAGTCTATCAGGCTCAACATGAGATCAATGAGAAATACAGTCTATCAGGCTCAACATGAGATCAATGAGAAATACAGTCTATCAGGCTCAATATGAGATCAAGAAATACAGTCTATCAGGCTCAACATGAGATCAATGAGAAATACAGTCTATCAGGCTCAACATGAGATCAATGAGAAATACAGTCTATCAGGCTCAATATGAGATCAATGAGAAATACAGTCTATCAGGCTCAACATGAGATCAATGAGAAATACAGTCTATCAGGCTCAACATGAGATCAATGAGAAATACAGTCTATCAGGCTCAACATGAGATCAATGAGAAATACAGTCTATCAGGCTCAACATGAGATCAATGAGAAATACAGTCTATCAGGCTCAATATGAATCAATGAAATACAGATCAATGAGATCAATGAGAAACAGTCTATCAGGCTCAATATGAGATCAATGAGAAATACAGTCTATCAGGCTCAACATGAGATCAATGAGAAATACAGTCTATCAGGCTCAATATGAGATCAATGAGAAATACAGTCTATCAGGCTCAATATGAGATCAATGAGAAATACAGTCTATCAGGCTCAACATGAGATCAATGAGAAATACAGTCTATCAGGCTCAATATGAGATCAATGAGAAATACAGTCTATCAGGCTCAATATGAGATCAATGAGAAATACAGTCTATCAGGCTCAATATGAGATCAATGAGAAATACAGTCTATCAGACTCAATATGAGATCAATGAGAAATACAGTCTATCAGGCTCAACATGAGATCAATGAGAAATACAGTCTATCAGGCTCAACATGAGATCAATGAGAAATACAGTCTATCAGGCTCAACATGAGATCAATGAGAAATACAGTCTATCAGGCTCAACATGAGATCAATGAGAAATACAGTCTATCAGGCTCAACATGAGATCAATGAGAAATGAGACAGTCTATCAGGCTCAACATGAGATCAATGAGAAATACAGTCTATCAGGCTCAATATGAGATCAATGAGAAATACAGTCTATCAGGCTCAACATGAGATCAATGAGAAATACAGTCTATCAGGCTCAATATGAGATCAATGAGAAATACAGTCTATCAGGCTCAACATGAGATCAATGAGAAATACAGTCTATCAGGCTCAACATGAGATCAATGAGAAATACAGTCTATCAGGCTCAACATGAGATCAATGAAATACAGAAATACAGTCTATCAGGCTCAACATGAGATCAATGAGAAATACAGTCTATCAGGCTCAATATGAGATCAATGAGAAATACAGTCTATCAGGCTCAATATGAGATCAATGAGAAATACAGTCTATCAGGCTCAACATGAGATCAATGAGAAATACAGTCTATCAGGCTCAATATGAGATCAATGAGAAATACAGTCTATCAGGCTCAATATGAGATCAATGAGAAATACAGTCTATCAGGCTCAATCAATGAGAAATGAGATCAATGAGAAATACAGTCTATCAGGCTCAATATGAGATCAATGAGAAATACAGTCTATCAGGCTCAATATGAGATCAATGAGAAATACAGTCTATCAGGCTCAATATGAGATCAATGAGAAATACAGTCTATCAGGCTCAATATGAGATCAATGAGAAATACAGTCTATCAGGCTCAAGGCTCATGAGATCAATGAGAAATACAGTCTATCAGGCTCAATATGAGATCAATGAGAAATACAGTCTATCAGGCTCAACATGAGATCAATGAGAAATACAGTCTATCAGGCTCAACATGAGATCAATGAGAAATACAGTCTATCAGGCTCAATATGAGATCAATGAGAAATACAGTCTATCAGGCTCAACATGAGATCAATGAGAAATACAGTCTATCAGGCTCAACATGAGATCAATGAGAAATACAGTCTATCAGGCTCAACATGAGATCAATGAGAAATACAGTCTATCAGGCTCAATATGAGATCAATGAGAAATACAGTCTATCAGGCTCAATATGAGATCAATGAGAAATACAGTCTATCAGGCTCAACATGAGATCAATGAGAAATACAGTCTATCAGGCTCAACATGAGATCAATGAGAAATACAGTCTATCAGGCTCAACATGAGATCAATGAGAAATACAGTCTATCAGGCTCAATATGAGATCAATGAGAAATACAGTCTATCAGGCTCAACATGAGATCAATGAGAAATACAGTCTATCAGGCTCAATATGAGATCAATGAGAAATACAGTCTATCAGGCTCAACATGAGATCAATGAGAAATACAGTCTATCAGGCTCAATATGAGATCAATGAGAAATACAGTCTATCAGGCTCAACATGAGATCAATGAGAAATACAGTCTATCAGGCTCAACATGAGATCAATGAGAAATACAGTCTATCAGGCTCAATATGAGATCAATGAGAAATACAGTCTATCAGGCTCAATATGAGATCAATGAGAAATACAGTCTATCAGGCTCAACATGAGATCAATGAGAAATACAGTCTATCAGGCTCAATGAGAAATGAGATCAATGAGAGAAATACAGTCTATCAGGCTCAACATGAGATCAATGAGAAATACAGTCTATCAGGCTCAACATGAGATCAATGAGAAATACAGTCTATCAGGCTCAATATGAGATCAATGAGAAATACAGTCAGGCTCAACATGAGATCAGGCTCAAGGCTCAATATGAGATCAATGAGAAATACAGTCTATCAGGCTCAACATGAGATCAATGAGAAATACAGTCTATCAGGCTCAACATGAGATCAATGAGAAATACAGTCTATCAGGCTCAACATGAGATCAATGAGAAATACAGTCTATCAGGCTCAATATGAGATCAATGAGAGAAATACAGTCTATCAGGCTCAACATGAGATCAATGAGAAATACAGTCTATCAGGCTCAACATGAGATCAATGAGAAATACAGTCTATCAGGCTCAATCAATGAGATCAATGAGAAATACAGTCTATCAGGCTCAACATGAGATCAATGAGAAATACAGTCTATCAGGCTCAACATGAGATCAATGAGAAATACAGTCTATCAGGCTCAATATGAGATCAATGAGAAATACAGTCTATCAGGCTCAATATGAGATCAATGAGAAATACAGTCTAT
Organism: Oncorhynchus nerka; assembly: GCF_034236695.1. Taxonomy (NCBI): domain Eukaryota; kingdom Metazoa; phylum Chordata; class Actinopteri; order Salmoniformes; family Salmonidae; genus Oncorhynchus; species Oncorhynchus nerka. The sequence continues at coordinate 101,408,201 of NC_088417.1, read as the reverse complement.
CAGGCTCAATATGAGATCAAGGAAATACAGTCTATCAGGCTCAACATGAGATCAATGAGAAATACAGTCTATCAGGCTCAACATGAGATCAATGAGAAATACAGTCTATCAGGCTCAATATGAGATCAATGAGAAATACAGTCTATCAGGCTCAACATGAGATCAATGAGAAATACAGTCTATCAGGCTCAATATGAGATCAATGAGAAATACAGTCTATCAGGCTCAATATGAGATCAATGAGAAATACAGTCTATCAGGCTCAACATGAGATCAATGAGAAATACAGTCTATCAGGCTCAACATGAGATCAATGAGAAATACAGTCTATCAGGCTCAACATGAGATCAATGAGAAATACAGTCTATCAGGCTCAATATGAGATCAATGAGAAATACAGTCTATCAGGCTCAACATGAGATCAATGAGAAATACAGTCTATCAGGCTCAACATGAGATCAATGAGAAATACAGTCTATCAGGCTCAATATGAGATCAATGAGAAATACAGTCTATCAGGCTCAATATGAGATCAATGAGAAATACAGTCTATCAGGCTCAACATGAGATCAATGAGAAATACAGTCTATCAGGCTCAACATGAGATCAATGAGAAATACAGTCTATCAGGCTCAACATGAGATCAATGAGAAATACAGTCTATCAGGCTCAACATGAGATCAATGAGAAATACAGTCTATCAGGCTCAATATGAGATCAATGAGAAATACAGTCTATCAGGCTCAATATGAGATCAATGAGAAATACAGTCTATCAGGCTCAACATGAGATCAATGAGAAAATACAGTCTATCAGGCTCAATACAGTCTATCAGAGATCAATGAGATCAAAATACAGTCTATCAGGCTCAATATGAGATCAATGAGAAATACAGTCTATCAGGCTCAATATGAGATCAATGAGAAATACAGTCTATCAGGCTCAATATGAAATACAGTCTATCAGGCTCAACATGAGATCAATGAGAAATACAGTCTATCAGGCTCAACATGAGATCAATGAGAAATACAGTCTATCAGGCTCAACATGAGATCAATGAGAAATACAGTCTATCAGGCTCAACATGAGATCAATGAGAAATACAGTCTATCAGGCTCAACATGAGATCAATGAGAAATACAGTCTATCAGGCTCAACATGAGATCAATGAGAAATACAGTCTATCAGGCTCAACATGAGATCAATGAGAAATACAGTCTATCAGGCTCAACATGAGATCAATGAGAAATACAGTCTATCAGGCTCAACATGAGATCAATGAGAAATACAGTCTATCAGGCTCAACATGAGATCAATGAGAAATACAGTCTATCAGACTCAATATGAGATCAATGAGAAATACAGTCTATCAGGCTCAACATGAGATCAATGAGAAATACAGTCTATCAGGCTCAACATGAGATCAATGAGAAATACAGTCTATCAGGCTCAACATGAGATCAATGAGAAATACAGTCTATCAGGCTCAATATGAGATCAATGAGAAATACAGTCTATCAGGCTCATGAGATCAATGAGATCAAATGAGAAATACAGTCTATCAGGCTCAACATGAGATCAATGAGAAATACAGTCTATCAGGCTCAATATGAGATCAATGAGAAATACAGTCTATCAGGCTCAATATGAGATCAATGAGAAATACAGTCTATCAGGCTCAACATGAGATCAATGAGAAATACAGTCTGAGATCAGAGAAATACAGTCTATCAGGCTCAATATGAGATCAATGAGAAATACAGTCTATCAGGCTCAACATGAGATCAATGAGAAATACAGTCTATCAGGCTCAATATGAGATCAATGAGAAATACAGTCTATCAGGCTCAACATGAGATCAATGAGAAATACAGTCTATCAGGCTCAATATGAGATCAATGAGAAATACAGTCTATCAGGCTCAACATGAGATCAATGAGAAATACAGTCTATCAGGCTCAACATGAGATCAATGAGAAATACAGTCTATCAGGCTCAACATGAGATCAATGAGAAATACAGTCTATCAGGCTCAACATGAGATCAATGAGAAATACAGTCTATCAGGCTCAACATGAGATCAATGAGAAATACAGTCTATCAGGCTCAACATGAGATCAATGAGAAATACAGTCTATCAGGCTCAATCATGAGATCAATGAGAGAAATACAGTCTATCAGGCTCAAGATCATGAGATCAATGAGATCAATCAATATGAGATCAATGAGAAATACAGTCTATCAGGCTCAACATGAGATCAATGAGAAATACAGTCTATCAGGCTCAACATGAGATCAATGAGAAATACAGTCTATCAGGCTCAACATGAGATCAATGAGAAATACAGTCTATCAGGCTCAATATGAGATCAATGAGAAATACAGTCTATCAGGCTCAATATGAGATCAATGAGAAATACAGTCTATCAGGCTCAACATGAGATCAATGAGAAATACAGTCTATCAGGCTCAACATGAGATCAATGAGAAATACAGTCTATCAGGCTCAACATGAGATCAATGAGAAATACAGTCTATCAGGCTCAATATGAGATCAATGAGAAATACAGTCTATCAGGCTCAATATGAGATCAATGAGAAATACAGTCTATCAGGCTCAATATGAGATCAATGAGAAATACAGTCTATCAGGCTCAACATGAGATCAATGAGAAATACAGTCTATCAGGCTCAACATGAGATCAATGAGAAATACAGTCTATCAGGCTCAACATGAGATCAATGAGAAATACAGTCTATCAGGCTCAACATGAGATCAATGAGAAATACAGTCTATCAGGCTCAACATGAGATCAATGAGAAATACAGTCTATCAGGCTCAACATGAGATCAATGAGAAATACAGTCTATCAGGCTCAACATGAGATCAATGAGAAATACAGTCTATCAGGCTCAACATGAGATCAATGAGAAATACAGTCTATCAGGCTCAATCATGAGATCAATGAGAGAAATACAGTCTATCAGGCTCAATATGAGATCAATGAGAAATACAGTCTATCAGGCTCAATATGAGATCAATGAGAAATACAGTCTATCAGGCTCAACATGAGATCAATGAGAAATACAGTCTATCAGGCTCAATATGAGATCAATGAGATCAAGAAATACAGTCTATCAGGCTCAACATGAGATCAATGAGAAATACAGTCTATCAGGCTCAACATGAGATCAATGAGAAATACAGTCTATCAGGCTCAACATGAGATCAATGAGAAATACAGTCTATCAGGCTCAACATGAGATCAATGAGAAATACAGTCTATCAGCTCAATATGAGATCAAGAAATACAGTCTCAGGCTCAACATGAGATCAATGAGAAATACAGTCTATCAGGCTCAACATGAGATCAATGAGAAATACAGTCTATCAGGCTCAACATGAGATCAATGAGAAATACAGTCTATCAGGCTCAAGAAATGAGATCAATGAGAAATACAGTCTATCAGGCTCAACATGAGATCAATGAGAAATACAGTCTATCAGGCTCAATATGAGATCAATGAGAAATACAGTCTATCAGGCTCAACATGAGATCAATGAGAAATACAGTCTATCAGGCTCAACATGAGATCAATGAGAAATACAGTCTATCAGGCTCAATATGAGATCAATGAGAAATACAGTCTATCAGGCTCAACATGAGATCAATGAGAAATACAGTCGTTCAGGCTCAACATGTTCAGGCTCAACATGAGATCAATGAGAAATACAGTCTATCAGGCTCAATATGAGATCAATGAGAAATACAGTCGTTCAGGCTCAACATGAGATCAATGAGAAATACAGTCTATCAGGCTCAACATGAGATCAATGAGAAATACAGTCAGTCTATCAGGCTCAACATGAGATCAATGAGAAATACAGTCTATCAGGCTCAACATGAGATCAATGAGAAATACAGTCTATCAGGCTCAACATGAGATCAATGAGAAATACAGTCTATCAGGCTCAACATGAGATCAATGAGAAATACAGTCTATCAGGCTCAACATGAGATCAATGAGAAATACAGTCTATCAGGCTCAACATGAGATCAATGAGAAATACAGTCTATCAGGCTCAATATGAGATCAATGAGAAATACAGTCTATCAGGCATGAGATCAATGAGAAATACAGAGATCAAATGAGATCAATGAGAAATACAGTCTATCAGGCTCAATATGAGATCAATGAGAAATACAGTCTATCAGGCTCAATATGAGATCAATGAGAAATACAGTCTATCAGGCTCAACATGAGATCAATGAGAAATACAGTCTATCAGGCTCAATCAATGAGATCAATGAGAAATACAGTCTATCAGGCTCAACATGAGATCAATGAGAAATACAGTCTATCAGGCTCAACATGAGATCAATGAGAAATACAGTCTATCAGGCTCAACATGAGATCAATGAGAAATACAGTCTATCAGAAATACTCAAGGCTCAACATGAGATCAATGAGAAATACAGTCTATCAGGCTCAACATGAGATCAATGAGAAATACAGTCTATCAGGCTCAATATGAGATCAATGAGAAATACAGTCTATCAGGCTCAACATGAGATCAATGAGAAATACAGTCTATCAGGCTCAACATGAGATCAATCAGAAATACAGTCAGTCTATCAGGCTCAATATGAGATCAATGAGAAATACAGTCTATCAGGCTCAATATGAGATCAATGAGAAATACAGTCTATCAGGCTCAATATGAGATCAATGAGAAATACAGTCTATCAGGCTCAATATGAGATCAATGAGAAATACAGTCTATCAGGCTCAACATGAGATCAATGAGAAATACAGTCTATCAGGCTCAATATGAGATCAATGAGAAATACAGTCTATCAGGCTCAACATGAGATCAATGAGAAATACAGTCTATCAGGCTCAACATGAGATCAATGAGAAATACAGTCTATCCCAGGCTCAACATGAGATCAATGAGAAATACAGTCTATCAGGCTCAACATGAGATCAATGAGAAATACAGTCTATCAGGCTCAACATGAGATCAATGAGAAATACAGTCTATCAGGCTCAACATGAGATCAATGAGAAATACAGTCTATCAGGCTCAATATGAGATCAATGAGAAATACAGTCTATCAGGCTCAACATGAGATCAATGAGAAATACAGTCTATCAGGCTCAACATGAGATCAATGAGAAATACAGTCTATCAGGCTCAACATGAGATCAATGAGAAATACAGTCTATCAGGCTCAATATGAGATCAATGAGAAATACAGTCTATCAGGCTCAATATGAGATCAATGAGAAATACAGTCTATCAGGCTCAACATGAGATCAATGAGAAATACAGTCTATCAGGCTCAACATGAGATCAATGAGAAATACAGTCTATCAGGCTCAACATGAGATCAATGAGAAATACAGTCTATCAGGCTCAATATGAGATCAATGAGAAATACAGTCTATCAGGCTCAATATGAGATCAATGAGAAATACAGTCTATCAGGCTCAACATGAGATCAATGAGAAATACAGTCTATCAGGCTCAATATGAGATCAATGAGAAATACAGTCTATCAGGCTCAACATGAGATCAATGAGAAATACAGTCTATCAGGCTCAATATGAGATCAATGAGAAATACAGTCTATCAGGCTCAACATGAGATCAATGAGAAATACAGTCTATCAGGCTCAACATGAGATCAATGAGAAATACAGTCTATCAGGCTCAACATGAGATCAATGAGAAATACAGTCTATCAGGCTCAACATGAGATCAATGAGAAATACAGTCTATCAGGCTCAACATGAGATCAATGAGAAATACAGTCTATCAGGCTCAATATGAGATCAATGAGAAATACAGTCTATCAGGCTCTATGAGATCAGAAATACAGTCTATCAGGCTCAATCAATGAGATCAATGAGAAATACAGTCTATCAGGCTCAACATGAGATCAATGAGAAATACAGTCTATCAGGCTCAACATGAGATCAATGAGAAATACAGTCTATCAGGCTCAATATGAGATCAATGAGAAATACAGTCTATCAGGCTCAACATGAGATCAATGAGAAATACAGTCTATCAGAAATACTCAATATGAGATCAATGAGAAATACAGTCTATCAGGCTCAACATGAGATCAATGAGAAATACAGTCTATCAGGCTCAACATGAGATCAATGAGAAATACAGTCTATCAGGCTCAATATGAGATCAATGAGAAATACAGTCTATCAGGCTCAACATGAGATCAATGAGAAATACAGTCTATCAGGCTCAACATGAGATCAATGAGAAATACAGTCTATCAGGCTCAACATGAGATCAATGAGAAATACAGTCTATCAGGCTCAACATGAGATCAATGAGAAATACAGTCTATCAGACTCAATATGAGATCAATGAGAAATACAGTCTATCAGGCTCAACATGAGATCAATGAGAAATACAGTCTATCAGGCTCAACATGAGATCAATGAGAAATACAGTCTATCAGGCTCAACATGAGATCAATGAGAAATACAGTCTATCAGGCTCAACATGAGATCAATGAGAAATACAGTCTATCAGGCTCAGGAAATACAGTCAAGGCTCAATATGAGATCAATGAGAAATACAGTCTATCAGGCTCAATATGAGATCAATGAGAAATACAGTCTATCAGGCTCAACATGAGATCAATGAGAAATACAGTCTATCAGGCTCAACATGAGATCAATGAGAAATACAGTCTATCAGGCTCAACATGAGATCAATTTGAAATACAGTCTATCAGGCTCAATCAATGAGAAATACAGTCTATCAGGCTCAAATGAGAGAAATACAGTCTATCAGGCTCAACATGAGATCAATGAGAAATACAGTCTATCAGGCTCAACATGAGATCAATGAGAAATACAGTCTATCAGGCTCAACATGAGATCAATGAGAAATACAGTCTATCAGGCTCAACATGAGATCAATGAGAAATACAGTCTATCAGGCTCAACATGAGATCAATGAGAAATACAGTCTATCAGGCTCAACATGAGATCAATGAGAAATACAGTCTATCAGGCTCAACATGAGATCAATGAGAAATACAGTCTATCAGGCTCAACATGAGATCAATGAGAAATACAGTCTATCAGGCTCAACATGAGATCAATGAGAAATACAGTCTATCAGGCTCAACATGAGATCAATGAGAAATACAGTCTATCAGGCTCAACATGAGATCAATGAGAAATACAGTCTATCAGGCTCAACATGAGATCAATGAGAAATACAGTCTATTCAGGCTCAATGAGAAATACAGTCTATCAGGATGAGATCAATGAAATACAGTCTATCAGGCTCAACATGAGATCAATGAGAAATACAGTCTATCAGGCTCAACATGAGATCAATGAGAAATACAGTCTATCAGGCTCAACATGAGATCAATGAGAAATACAGTCTATCAGGCTCAACATGAGATCAATGAGAAATACAGTCTATCAGGCTCAACATGAGATCAATGAGAAATACAGTCTATCAGGCTCAACATGAGATCAATACAGTCTATCAGGAAATGAGATCAAGAAATACAGTCTATCAGGCTCAATATGAGATCAATGAGAAATACAGTCGTTCAGGCTCAACATGAGATCAATGAGAAATACAGTCTATCAGGCTCAACATGAGATCAATGAGAAATACAGTCTATCAGGCTCAACATGAGATCAATGAGAAATACAGTCTATCAGGCTCAACATGAGATCAATGAGAAATACAGTCTATCAGGCTCAACATGAGATCAATGAGAAATACAGTCTATCAGGCTCAACATGAGATCAATGAGAAATACAGTCAGGCTCAACATGAGGAAATACAGTCTATCAGGCTCAATATGAGATCAATGAGAAATACAGTCTCAATATGAGATCAGGCTCAACATGAGATCAATGAGAAATACAGTCTATCAGGCTCAACATGAGATCAATGAGAAATACAGTCTATCAGGCTCAACATGAGATCAATGAGAAATACAGTCTATCAGGCTCAACATGAGATCAATGAGAAATACAGTCTATCAGGCTCAACATGAGATCAATGAGAAATACAGTCTATCAGGCTCAATATGAGATCAATGAGAAATACAGTCTATCAGGCTCAACATGAGATCAATGAGAAATACAGTCTATCAGGCTCAACATGAGATCAATGAGAAATACAGTCTATCAGGCTCAACATGAGATCAATGAGAAATACAGTCTATCAGGCTCAACATGAGATCAATGAGAAATACAGTCTATCAGGCTCAACATGAGATCAATGAGAAATACAGTCTATCAGGCTCAATATGAGATCAATGAGAAATACAGTCTATCAACAGAGATCAATGAGAAATACAGTCTATCAGGCTCAATGAGATCAATGAGAAATACAGTCTATCAGGCTCAATATGAGATCAATGAGAAATACAGTCTATCAGGCTCAACATGAGATCAATGAGAAATACAGTCTATCAGGCTCAACATGAGATCAATGAGAAATACAGTCTATCAGGCTCAACATGAGATCAATGAGAAATACAGTCTATCAGGCTCAACATGAGATCAATGAGAAATACAGTCTATCAGGCTCAATATGAGATCAATGAGAAATACAGTCTATCAGGCTCAACATGAGATCAATGAGAAATACAGTCTATCAGGCTCAACATGAGATCAATGAGAAATACAGTCGTTCAGGCTCAACATGAGATCAATGAGAAATACAGTCTATCAGGCTCAACATGAGATCAATGAGAAATACAGTCTATCAGGCTCAACATGAGATCAATGAGAAATACAGTCTATCAGACTCAACATGAGATCAATGAGAAATACAGTCTATCAGGCTCAACATGAGATCAATGAGAAATACAGTCTATCAGGCTCAACATGAGATCAATGAGAAATACAGTCTATCAGGCTCAACATGAGATCAATGAGAAATACAGTCTATCAGGCTCAACATGAGATCAATGAGAAATACAGTCTATCAGGCTCAACATGAGATCAATGAGAAATACAGTCTATCAGGCTCAACATGAGATCAATGAGAAATACAGTCTATCAGGCTCAACATGAGATCAACAGAAATACAGTCTATCAGGCTCAGGCTATGAGATCAATGAGAAATACAGTCTATCAGGCTCAATATGAGATCAATGAGAAATACAGTCTATCAGGCTCAACATGAGATCAATGAGAAATACAGTCTATCAGGCTCAATATGAGATCAATGAGAAATACAGTCTATCAGGCTCAATCAATGAGATACAGTCTATCAGGCTCAACATGAGAATGAGAAATACAGTCTATCAGGCTCAACATGAGATCAATGAGAAATACAGTCTATCAGGCTCAACATGAGATCAATGAGAAATACAGTCTATCAGGCTCAACATGAGATCAATGAGAAATACAGTCTATCAATACAGATCTGAGAAATACAGTCAGGCTCAACATGAGATCAATGAGAAATACAGTCTATCAGGCTCAACATGAGATCAATGAGAAATACAGTCTATCAGGCTCAATATGAGATCAATGAGAAATACAGTCTATCAGGCTCAATATGAGATCAATGAGAAATACAGTCTATCAGGCTCAACATGAGATCAATGAGAAATACAGTCTATCAGGCTCAACATGAGATCAATGAGAAATACAGTCTATCAGGCTCAACATGAGATCAATGAGAGAAATACAGTCTATCAGGCTCAACATGAGATCAATGAGAAATACAGTCTATCAGGCTCAATATGAGATCAATGAGAAATACAGTCTATCAGGCTCAACATGAGATCAATGAGAAATACAGTCTATCAGGCTCAATATGAGATCAATGAGAAATACAGTCTATCAGGCTCAACATGAGATCAATGAGAAATACAGTCTATCAGGCTCAACATGAGATCAATGAGAAATACAGTCTATCAGGCTCAATATGAGATCAATGAGAAATACAGTCTATCAGGCTCAACATGAGATCAATGAGAAATACAGTCTATCAGGCTCAACATGAGATCAATGAGAAATACAGTCTATCAGGCTCAACATGAGATCAATGAGAAATACAGTCTATCAGGCTCAATATGAGATCAATGAGAAATACAGTCTATCAGGCTCAACATGAGATCAATGAGAAATACAGTCTATCAGGCTCAATATGAGATCAAGGCTCAACATGAGATCAATACAGTCTATCAGGCTCAAATGAGATCAGAAATCTATCAGGCTCAACATGAGATCAATGAGAAATACAGTCTATCAGGCTCAACATGAGATCAATGAGAAATACAGTCTATCAGACTCAATATGAGATCAATGAGAAATACAGTCTATCAGGCTCAACATGAGATCAATGAGAAATACAGTCTATCAGGCTCAACATGAGATCAATGAGAAATACAGTCTATCAGGCTCAACATGAGATCAATGAGAAATACAGTCTATCAGGCTCAACATGAGATCAATGAGAAATACAGTCTATCAGGCTCAACATGAGATCAATGAGAAATACAGATCAATGAGAAATACATCAGGCTCAACATGAGATCAATGAGAAATACAGTCTATCAGGCTCAACATGAGATCAATGAGAAATACAGTCTATCAGGCTCAACATGAGATCAATGAGAAATACAGTCTATCAGGCTCAACATGAGATCAATGAGAAATACAGTCTATCAGGCTCAACATGAGATCAATGAGAAATAAATACAGCTCAATATGAGATCAATGAGAAATACAGTCTATCAGGCTCAATATGAGATCAATGAGAAATACAGTCTATCAGGCTCAACATGAGATCAATGAGAAATACAGTCTATCAGGCTCAACATGAGATCAATGAGAAATACAGTCTATCAGGCTCAACATGAGATCAATGAGAAATACAGTCTATCAGGCTCAATATGAGATCAATGAGAAATACAGTCTATCAGGCTCAACATGAGATCAATGAGAAATACAGTCAGGCTCAATATGAGATCAGGTCTCAACATGAGATCAATGAGAAATACAGTCTATCAGGCTCAACATGAGATCAATGAGAAATACAGTCTATCAGGCTCAACATGAGATCAATGAGAAATACAGTCTATCAGGCTCAACATGAGATCAATGAGAAATACAGTCTATCAGGCTCAACATGAGATCAATACAGAGAAATACAGAAATACTATCAGGCTCAACATGAGATCAATGAGAAAAATACAGTCTATCAGGCTCAACATGAGATCAATGAGAAATACAGTCTATCAGGCATGAGATCACACTCTATCAGAGATCAATGAGAAATACAGTCTATCAGGCTCAACATGAGATCAATGAGAAATACAGTCTATCAGGCTCAACATGAGATCAATGAGAAATACAGTCTATCAGGCTCAACATGAGATCAATGAGAAATACAGTCTATCAGGCTCAACATGAGATCAATGAGAAATACAGTCTATCAGGCTCAACATGAGATCAGGCTCAGGCTCAACATGAGATCAATGAGAAATACAGTCAATATGAGATCAGGCTCAACATGAGATCAATGAGAAATACAGTCTATCAGGCTCAATATGAGATCAATGAGAAATACAGTCTATCAGGCTCAACATGAGATCAATGAGAAATACAGTCTATCAGGCTCAATATGAGATCAATGAGAAATACAGTCTATCAGGCTCAACATGAGATCAATGAGAAATACAGTCTATCAGGCTCAATATGAGATCAATGAGAAATACAGTCTATCAGGCTCAACATGAGATCAATGAGAAATACAGTCTATCAGGCTCAATATGAGATCAATGAGAAATACAGTCTATCAGGCTCAACATGAGATCAATGAGAAATACAGTCTATCAGGCTCAATATGAGATCAATGAGAAATACAGTCTATCAGGCTCAACATATGAGATCAATGAGAAATACAGTCTATCAGGCTCAACATGAGATCAATGAGAAATACACAGTCTATCAGGCTCAACATGAGATCAATGAGAAATACAGTCTATCAGGCTCAACATGAGATCAATGAGAAATACAGTCTATCAGGCTCAACATGAGATCAATGAGAAATACAGTCGTTCAGGCTCAACATGAGATCAATGAGAAATACAGTCGTTCAGGCTCAACATGAGATCAATGAGAAATACAGTCTATCAGGCTCAATCAATGAGAAATACAGTCTATCAGGCTCAACATGAGATCAATGAGAAATACAGTCTATCAGGCTCAACATGAGATCAATGAGAAATACAGTCTATCAGGCTCAATATGAGATCAATGAGAAATAAGTCTACAGGCTCAATATGAGATCAGAAATACAGTCTCATGAGATCAGAAATACAGTCTATCAGGCTCAACATGAGATCAATGAGAAATACAGTCTATCAGGCTCAATATGAGATCAATGAGAAATACAGTCGTTCAGGCTCAACATGAGATCAATGAGAAATACAGTCGTTCAGGCTCAACATGAGATCAATGAGAAATACAGTCTATCAGGCTCAACATGAGATCAATGAGAAATACAGTCGTTCAGGCTCAACATGTTCAGGCTCAACATGAGATCAATGAGAAATACAGTCGTTCAGGCTCAACATGAGATCAATGAGAAATACAGTCGTTCAGGCTCAACATGAGATCAATGAGAAATACAGTCGTTCAGGCTCAACATGAGATCAATGAGAAATACAGTCTATCAGGCTCAACATGAGATCAATGAGAAATACAGTCTAGTTCAGGCTCAACATGAGATCAATGAGAAATACAGTCTATCAGGCTCAACATGAGATCAATGAGAAATACAGTCTATCAGGCTCAACATGAGATCAATGAGAAATACAGTCTATCAGGCTCAACATGAGATCAATGAGCTCAAATGAGATCAGTACAGTCTATCAGGCTCAACATGAGATCAATGAGAAATACAGTCTCAGGCTCAGAGATCTCAAGGCTCATGAGATCAATGAGAAATACAGTCTATCAGGCTCAACATGAGATCAATGAGAATACAGTCGTTCAGGCTCAGAGATCTCATACAGTCTATCAGGATCAATGAGAAATACAGTCTATCAGGCTCAACATGAGATCAATGAGAAATACAGTCGTTCAGGCTCAACATGAGATCAATGAGAAATACAGTCGTTCAGGCTCAACATGAGATCAATGAGAAATACAGTCGTTCAGGCTCAACATGAGATCAATGAGAAATACAGTCGTTCAGGCTCAACATGGGAAATTGGGTATGTTGCCGAACTTGTTGTAAAGAGAGATTTGTTCATTCATGACTTTGCTTTTCCACAAGACGGAATGATCTTTTCAGAAGAATGTCGTCTCCTTAATAAAATATCCCATCTTTAATCCATTGTATAATGGATATGTAAACACAATGTGTATTTCATAGCCTGTACAGTATATACATTGTCATTTATAACGTTTATCATGTTGTCACAGAATGGGCTAAGAAAGCAGTTGAGATACTGTACAATGTGACATAATAGAATATACATATTCATTGAATCTGATTTACATGAAATTTACATATGGTAATCAGGTACTAATGCATATAGGCTTCATGATATGGCTGTGGGTACTTTAAATTGGGATCCTACTGTACCAGACATTACATTATATTGGGGTCCTACTGTACCACACATTACATTATATTGGGGTCCTACTGTACCAGACATTACATTATATTGGGGTCCTACTGTACCAGACATTACATTATATTGGGGTCCGACTGTACCACACATTACATTATATTGGGGTCATCCTGTACCAGACACCTTCCATTATATTGGGGTCCTACTGTACCAGACATTACATTATATTGGGGTCCTACTGTACCAGACATTACATTATATTGGGGTCCTACTGTACCAGCAATTACATTATATTGGGGTCCTACTGTACCACACATTACATTATATTGGGGTCCTACTGTACCAGACATTACATTATATTGGGGTCATTCTGTACCAGACACATTACATTATATTGGGGTCCTACTGTACCAGACACATTACATTATATTGGGGTCCTACTGTACCAGACATTACATTATATTGGGGTCCTACTGTACCAGACATTACATTATATTGGGGTCATTCTGTACCAGACACATTACATTATATTGGGATCCTACTGTACCAGACATTACATTATATTGGGGTCCTACTGTACCAGACATTACATTATATTGGGGTCATTCTGTACCAGACACATTACATTATATTGGGGTCCTTCTGTACCAGACATTACATTATATTGGGGTCCTACTGTACCAGACACATTACATTATATTGGGGTCATTCTGTACCAGGCATTACATTATATTGGGGTCATCCTGTACCAGACACCTTCCATTATATTGGGGTCCTACTGTACCAGACATTACATTATATTGGGGTCATCCTGTACCAGCAATTACATTATATTGGGGTCCTACTGTACCAGACATTACATTATATTGGGGTCCTACTGTACCAGACATTACATTATATTGGGGTCCTACTGTACCAGACACATTACATTATATTGGGGTCAGACTGTACCAGACACATTACATTATATTGGGGTCATACTGTACCAGACATTACATTATATTGGGGTCATTCTGTACCAGGCATTACATTATATTGGGGTCATCCTGTACCAGACACCTTCCATTATATTGGGGTCCTACTGTACCAGACATTACATTATATTGGGGTCATTCTGTACCAGACATTACATTATATTGGGGTCCTACTGTACCAGCAATTACATTATATTGGGGTCCTACTGTACCAGACATTACATTATATTGGGGTCCTACTGTACCAGACATTACATTATATTGGGGTCCTACTGTACCAGACACATTACATTATATTGGGGTCAGACTGTACCAGACACATTACATTATATTGGGGTCCTACTGTACCAGGCACATGGCATTAAGACACCATTCAGCTGAGGCGTTTGAAGTTTGCTGTTAACTGTTAATTTTGACAGTCTCTCTCTCTTTTACATTTTTTTTCTCTCTCTCCCTCTCTCTCTTGCTCCCTCTCCCTCTCATGCTATCTTTTTCTCTCTCTCTTTCTCTCTCTCTCCCTCCCTCTCTCTCTCCCTCTCTCTCTCTCTCTCTCTCTCTTGCTCACTTTCTCCCCCTCTCTCTGTCTCTCTCTCCCTCCCTCCCCCTCTTGCTGTCTCTCTTTCTCTCTCTCCCTTCCTCTCAAGTAAAGGGGTCACTGACTCTCCAGGTTCATAGACGAAACCATCATTCCTCTTCCACCAAACTTTACAGTTGGCATTATGCATTTGGGCAGGTAGCGCTCTCCTGTCTTCCGCCAAACTTTACAGTTGGCATTATGCATTCGGGCAGGTAGCGTTCTCCTGTCTTCCGCCAAACCCAGAATCGTCCGTCGGACTACCAGATGGTGAAGCGTGATTCATCACTCCATGGAACGCGTTTCCACTGCTCCAGAGTCCAATGGTGACGAGCTTTACACCACTCCAGCCGAAGCTTGACATTGAACATAGGGATCACTTTGAAAGTCACTGAGCTCTTCAGTAAAGACATTCTATTGTCAATGTTTGTCTATGGAGATTGCATGGTGGTGAGCTCAATTTTATACACGTCGGCAACAGGTGGAGCTGAAATAGCCGAATCCACTAATTTGAAGGGGTGTCCACATACTTTTGTATATATAGTGTACTTCCCCAGTAGACATTAGCTAGTAGCCTACATGTAATGCTAATCTGTAGCTGCACACCCATATTTCCTGGTAGACATTAGCTGGATCATTCCACCAAATCGGTGCATTTTGAGATGTGTTAACTTGGTGAGAAAAACCCCCATTTAATTGCAGCTGATCTAAACATTCTGTCAGCTGATCTAAACATTCTGTCAGCTGATCTAAACATTCTGTCAGCTGATCTAAACATTCTGTCAGCTGATCTAAACATTCTTTCAGCTGATCTAAACATTCTGTCAGCTGATCTAAACATTCTGTCAGCTGATCTAAACATTCTGTCAGCTGATCTAAACATTCTGTCATAAAGAGCACATGTTGAACGTAATATAAAACACTATTTTCTCATATCAAGAGGTAAAAAAAAAAAGACAATAGCACCAAAAAATTTAAAAAAGTTATAGTGTTGACCATAACTGACTACTAGTCTTAAATCATATATATATATATATATAATGAAATTAAATATAATGAAATTGTAAAAAAATAATAATAATATGTAGCCTGTCTATAGGTAATAGCCTAGTGGTTAAAGCGTTGGACTAGTAGCCATAAAGGTTGTAAGATCGAATCCCTGAGCTGACAAGGTACAAATCTATCGTTCTGCCCCTGAACAAAGCAGTTAACCCACTGTTCCTAGACCAGTTAACCCACTGTTCCTAGACCAGTTAACCCACTGTTCCTAGACCAGTTAACCCACTGTTCCTAGACCAGTTAACCCACTGTTCCTAGACCAGTTAACCCGCTGTTCCTAGACCAGTTAACCCGCTGTTCCTAGACCAGTTAACCCACTGTTCCTAGACCAGTTAATTCCTAGACCAGTTAACCCACTGTTCCTAGACCAGTTAACCCACTGTTCATAGACCAGTTAACCCACTGTTCCTAGACCAGTTAACCCACTGTTCCTAGACCAGTTAACCCACTGTTCCTAGACCAGTTAACCCACTGTTCCTAGACCAGTTAACCCACTGTTCCTAGACCAGTTAACCCACTGTTCCTAGACCAGTTAACCCACTGTTCCTAGACCAGTTAACCCCACTGTTCCTAGACCAGTTAACCCCACTGTTCCTAGACCAGTTAACCCCACTGTTCCTAGACCAGTTAACCCCACTGTTCCTAGACCAGTTAACCCACTGTTCCTAGACCAGTTAACCCACTGTTCCTAGACCAGTTAACCCACTGTTCCTAGACCAGTTAACCCACTGTTCCTAGGCCAGTTATTGAAAATAATGAATTGTTCTCAACTGACCTGCCTAGTTAAATATAAAGGCAAAAATATATATTAAAAAAATAGGGCATGTAATGTTCTACCCACTCAGTTTCCACGACAAAACACTTGAAAAACACCTGCTTTCACTGTATGATTTGTTGAATAAATGAATGTTTCTTGGAAAATACTCAAACAGGAATAGTTTCACCACATTAATATATGAGTTCAGTTCAGCTTTGACCTTAAAATGAGGTACAGGTTTTTGTTTAGTTTTACCTTAAAATGAATCACTAATCTCCGCAGAGGATGTATAAATAAAAATATGAATCACCTCGTTATATAGAGATCAGAACTTATTTATCTCATAATCACTACTATATAATCACTACTGTACAGAACAAACGTTGTCAAGATCACGTGGTGCATTTAAGCACTGAGTGATGCCTGTCAGGCTGAGTGCCACCCCCAAGACCACAGCCAATCGCATGCAAGCAGCAACATTGCTAACTTGGCTAGTCTTGTGAGCTAGTTAGATAGGCAAACTTGTGAGCTAGCTAGTTAGCTAGGTAGTCTTGTTGGCTTACATCAACTGATATATCAAAGTGCTGTACAGAAACCCAGCCTAAAACCCCAAACAGCAAGCAATGCAGGTGTAGAAGCACGGTGGCTAGGAAAAACTCCCTAGAAAGGCCAAAACCTAGGAAGAAACCTAGAGAGGAACCAGGCTATGAGGGGTGACCAGTCCTC
Organism: Oncorhynchus nerka; assembly: GCF_034236695.1. Lineage (NCBI taxonomy): Eukaryota > Metazoa > Chordata > Actinopteri > Salmoniformes > Salmonidae > Oncorhynchus > Oncorhynchus nerka. The sequence continues at coordinate 101,390,496 of NC_088417.1, read as the reverse complement.
TTCTGGCTGTGCCGGGTGGAGATTATAACAGAACATGGCCAAGATGTTCAAATGTTCATAGATGACCAGCAGGGTCAAGTAATGACAATCACAGTGGTTGTCGAGGGTGCAGCAAGTCAGCACCTCAGGAGTAAATGTCAGTTGGCTTTTCATAGCCGATCATTTTTATTTATTTTATTTATTTCACCTTTATTTAACCAGGTAGGCAAGTTGAGAACAAGTTCTCATTTACAATTGCGACCTGGCCAAGATAAAGCAAAGCAGTTCGACACATACAACGACACAGAGTTACACATGGAGTAAAACAAACATGCAGTCAATAATACAGTATAAACAAGTCTATATACAATGTGAGCAAATTATGTTTCTATGTTTTGGTTGGTCAGGGTGTGAGCTGAGTGGGCATTCTATGTTCATCCTTACAAGGGCTCCCGCCTGTCCAGCGCTGCCGGAGCCTTCCTCCTCTCCAGCGCAGCCGGAGTCTCCCCTCTGTTTGGCGCTACCAGAGCCCCTCAGCCCAGAGGCGCCATAGCCCCTCAGCCCAGAGGCACGCCAGAGCCCCTCAGCCCAGAGGCGCCAGAGCCCCCGCCCCTCTGTCCCGAGCCCCCGCCCCTCTGTCCCGAGCCGCCGCCCCTCTGTCCCGAGCCGCCGCCCCTCTGTCCCGAGCCGTCGCCCCTCTGTCCCGAGCTGCCCCTCAGTCCAGTGGGGTCATTAAATAGGGTCGCCGTGGCTAGGAGGCCACGGAAGCGGACAAGGTGGGGGACTAAGACTACGGTGAAGTGGGGGCCACGTCCAGCACCAGAGCCGCCACCGCGGACAGATGCCCACCCAGACCCTCCCCAATAGGTTCAGGTTTTGCGGCCGGAGTCCGCACCTTGAGGGGGTACTGTCACACCCTGACCATAGTTTGCTTTGTATGTTTCTATGTTTTGGTTGGTCAGGGTGTGAGCTGAGTGGGCATTCTATGTTACATGTCTAGTTTGTCTAGTTCTATGTTTGGCCTGATATGGTTCTCAATCAGAGACAGGTGTTCGTCATTGTCTCTGATTGGGAACCATATTTAGGTAGCCTGTTTGGTGTTGGGTTTTGTGGGTGATTGTCCTTGTTACTGTCTCTGTGTTACTTTGCACCAGTATTAGGCTGTTTCAGGTTTTCGTGTTACGTTTATTGTTTTTGTATTTGATTCGTGTTTACTTTGTTTCATTAAACATGGATCGCAATAGCCACGCCGCATTTTGGTCTGACTCTCCTTCACATACAGAAAACCGTTACACAAGGCTCCATAGCCGATCATTAAGAGTATCTCTACCACTGCTGCTGTCTCTAGAGAGTTGAAAACAGCAGGTCTGGGACAGGTATCACGTCCAGTGAACAGGTCAGGGTTCCATAGCCGCAGGCAGAACAGTTGAAACTGGAGCAGCAGCACGGGAAGTTGGACTGGAGACAGCAAGGAGTCATCATGCCAGGCAGTCCTGAGGCTCAGGTCCTCCGAGAGAGAGAAAGAAAGGAGAGAAAGAGATAATTAAGTTCACACAAGACACCGGATAAGACAGGAGAAATACTCCAGATATAACAGACTGACCCTAGCCCCCCACACATAAACTACTGCAGCATAAATACTGGAGGCTGAGACAGGAGTGGTCAGGAGACACTGTGGCCCCATCCGATGATACCCCCGGACAGGGCCAAACAGGCAGGATATAACCCCACCCACTTTGCCAAAGCACAGCCCCCAAACCACTAGAGGGATACCTTCAACCACCAACTTACCATCCTGAGACAAGGCAGAGTATAGCCCACAAAGATCTCCGCCACGGCACAACCCAAGGGGGGGCGCCAACCCAGACAGGAAGACTACGTCAGTGACTCAACCCACTCAAGTGACGCACCCCTGTAATAGGGTTAGAGGCAGAGAATCCCAGTGGAAAGAGGGGAACCGGCCAGGAAGAGACAGCAAGGGCAGTTCGTTGCTCCAGAGCCTTTCCGTTCACCTTCACACTCCTGGGCCAGACTAAACTCAATCATATGACCTACGGAAGAGATGAGTCTTCATTTCCGGTGGGGCGAGACTTTAACGTGGGTAGACTGTAAACAAGACATCTCCTGCGCCACTAGGGCCGCTACAATTCCAGACCACTTTTATTCTACCCACTGTGCGGTAGCAGAGAGAACAGTCTATGACTTGGGTGGCTACCCACTGTGCGGTAGCGGAGAGAACAGTCTATGACTTGGGTGGCTACCCACTGTGCGGTAGCAGAGAGAACAGTCTATGACTTGGGTGGCTACCCACTGTGCGGTAGCGGAGAGAACAGTCTATGACTTGGGTGGCTACCCACTGTGCGGTAGCGGAGAGAACAGTCTATGACTTGGGTGGCTACCCACTGTGAGGTAGCGGAGAGAACAGTCTATGACTTGGGTGGCTACCCACTGTGCGGTAGGAGAGAGAACAGTCTATGACTTGGGTGGCTGGAGTCTTTGACAATTTTTCCTCTGACACTGCCTGTTACAGAGGTCCTGGATGGCAGGAAGCTCTGCCCCAGTGATGTACTCAACTGTGATGTACTTACTAGCCTCTGTAGCGCCTTGTGGTTGGATGCCAAGCAGTTGCCATACCAAATGGTGATGCAGCTAGTCAAGATGCTCTCAATGGTGCAGCTGTAGAACTTTTTGAGGATATGATGGCCCATGACAAATCTTTTTAGCTTCCTGAGGGGGAAGAGGCATTGTCGTACCCTCTTCATTTCTCTGTTGGTGTGTGTGGATCATGATAGATCCTTAGTGATATTTACACAGAGGAATTTGAAGCTCTCAACCCCCTCCACTACAGCCCAGTTGATTTTTGCTCAGCCCTCCATTTCCTGTATCCCACGATTAGCTCCTTTGTCTTTCTGACGTTAAGGGAGAGGTTGTTATCTTGGCACAACACTGCCAGGTCTCTGATCTCCTCCCTGAAAGCTGTCTCATCGGCATCAGTGTTCGGGCCTACCACTGTATTGTCAGCAAACTTAATTGATGGTGTTATAGTTGTGAGTGGTTACTCAGGCGAGGAATAAAAATGCATTCTGAAGGGCCCCCGTTTTGAATATCAGCATGGCGGATGTCTTATTACCTACCCTCATCAACTGGGGGCGTTCTCACGTAGGTGTTCCTCTTGTCCAGGTGGGAGAGGGCAGTGTGGAGCGCAATAGAGAATGCGTCATCTGTGGATCTGTTGGGGCAGTATGCGAATTGGAGTGGGTCCAGGGTGTCTGGGATGATGGTGCTGATGTGAGCCATGACCAGCCTTTCAAAGCATTTCATGGCTATAGATGTGAGTGCAGATGTGATTTAGACAGGTTACTGTGGCGTTCTTGGGCAGAGGGACTATGGTGGTCTGCTTGAAACATGTAGGTATTACAAACTGTGTCAGGGAATATTTGAAAATGTCAGTGAAAACACTTGCCAGCTGGTCGGCGTATGCTCTGAGTATGCATCCTGACAATCAGTCTGTCACTTCGGCCTTGTGAATGTTAACCGGTTTAAAGGTCTTAACCACATCGGCTACAGAGAGCAAGATCACACAGTCATCCAGAACAGCTGGTGCCCTCATGCATGGTTCAGTGTTGGTTACCTCGAAGCTAGCATATGCATTTATCTTGACTGGTATGTTCACGTCACTGGGAAGCTCGCGGCTGGGTTTCCCTTTGTAATCTGTGACAGTTTGCAAGCCCTGCCACATCTGACGAGCATCAGAGCTGGCATAGTAGGATTCGAGCTTACTCCTGTATTCACACATTGACTGTTTGATGGTTCATTGAAGGTCATAGCAGGATTTCTTATAAGCTTCCGGATTAGTGTCACGCTCCTTGAAAACGGAAGGTCTAGCTTTTAGCTCAGTGTGGATGCTTTGGGGACGGTGGGGACAACATTTTAGATGAATTTATTAATGAAGCCGGTGACTGATTTAGTAAACTCCTCAATACCTTCAGATGAATCCTGGAACATATTTCAGTCTGTGCTAGCAAAACAGTTCTGTAGCTTAGCATCCACTTCAACGGACCACTTCTGTATTTGGCGCATCATTGGTACTTCCTGTTTGAGTTGTTGCTTTTAAGCAGGAATCAGGAAGATATTACTGGCACACCAGCAGTCATGAGTCATGACCGCAGTGCCATTCTACGTGACCAATGAGTCACGGTAATCTCCTCTTATGCACTCTGGACATGTGTTAACAGTACCTAACTCGCAAACGATTATCAGGTTGCTAATGGCCTGGTACTCACAGTTCTATTGTCCCACTAACCTCAATGGAAATGCAATTTAAAATCACATCAAACTCTTATCATCAAAACAGTTTGTTCTTTTAAAACTGATCTCACTGTGATTGATCAATTTGAGAAAGAAGTTCAACAACAGGTTGAAACTGAGTGAAAAACATGGTCATTGTGGATGTTGTATCAAAGCCAAACACAACGAAATGGAAAGTGCTTTCTAAGGTGATGATTCATTCAAAACCCCCATATACATATTAGAGCTTCTACGTAGGCATTTATATGGGCCACATAGCCTAATAGCCTAGTGCATTATGGGCCGCATAGCCTAATAGCCTAGTGCATTATGGACCGCATTGCCTAACAGCCTAGTGCATTATGGGACGCATAGTCTAATAGCCTTGTGCATTATGGGCCGCATTGCCTAATAGCCTAGTGCATTATGGGCCACATAGCTTAATAACCTAGTGCATTATGGGCCGCATAGCCTAATAGCCTAGTACATTATGGGCCACATAACTTAATAACCTAGTGCATTATGGGCCACATAGCCTAATAGTACATTATGGCAGAAAAAAATGAACTAATACTGATTCAAGATGTCTTTGGTACATAATTGGTCTAACATATACTTAACAAATTCAGAGTTATTTAATGTTTTATTTTTTTATTTTACCTTTATTTAACCAGGCAAGTCAGTTAAGAACAAATTCTTATTTTCAATGACGGCCTGGGAACAGGGGGTTAACTGCCTGTTCAGGGGCAGAACGACAGATTTGTACCTTGTCAGCTCGGGGATTCGAACTTGCAACCTTTCGGTTATTAGTCCAACGCTCTAACCACTAGGCTACCCTGCCGCCCCAGTTAGCCTATACTTATAGTGCATTTGTATTACATTTTATTAGCCTAGTAATATGGATTTTTTTTTTATATTCATAATTAATAGGCTGACACATTACCTTAAGCTACAGAATATCTCACCACTGTACATTTCCATCTCCTCCCCTCTCTCCTTCATTCCTTTCAGAGGGGCTGTCAACAGTTTAATGAAATATGTTTCACTGTGAAAACAAGTTACTATCGATGTTCCCAAACAAATTACACTGGGCAGTGGTGGAGAAAACACCCAATTTTCAAACTTCAGTAAAAGCAAAGTTACATTAATAGAAAATGAATCAAGTAAAAGTGAAAGTCACCCAGTAAAATACTACTTGAGTAAAAGTCTAAAAGTATTTGGTTTGAAAATATACTTAAGTATCAAAAGTCAAAGTAAAAGTATAAATCATTTCAAATTCCTTATATTGAAAACCAGACTTCACAATGTTTTAAAATGTACAGATAGCCAGGGTCACACTCCAACACTTAGACATCATTTACAAACAAAGCATTGTGATTAGTAAGTAGGGATGCAGTATAGACTATACATGGACACTGTGGACTATATATGGACACTATGAACTATATATGGACACTATGAACTATATATGGACACTATGAACTATATATGGACACTATGAACTATACATGGACACTATGGGCTTTACATGGACACTGTGGACTATATATGGACACTGTGGACTATATAAGGACACTATGGGCTATACATGGAAACGATGGGCTTAACACATGGACACTATGGACTATACATGGACACTATGGACTATATATGGACACCATGGGCTATACATGGACACTATGGGCTATACATGGACACTATGGGCTATACATGGACACTATGGGCTATACATGGACACTATGGGCTATACATGGACACTATGGGCTATACATGGACACTATGGGCTATATATGGACACTATGGACTATATATGGACACTATGGACTATATATGGACACTATGGGCTATACATGGACACTGTGGACTATATAAGGACACTATGGGCTATACATGGACACTGTGGACTATATAAGGACACTATGGGCTATACATGGACATGATGGGCTTAACACATGGACACTATGGGCTATATATGGACACTATGGGCTATACATGGACACTATGGGCTATACATGGACACTATGGGCTATACATGGACACTGTGGGCTATACATGGACACTATGGGCTATACATGGACATGATGGGCTTAACACATGGACACTATGGGCTATATATGGACACTATGGGCTATACATGGACACTATGGGCTATACATGGACACTATGGGCTATACATGGACAATATGGGCTATACATGGACACTATGGGCTATACATGGAAACGATGGGCTTAACACATGGACACTATGGGCTATATATGGACACTATGGGCTATATATGGACACCATGGGCTATACATGGACACTATGGGCTATACATGGACACTATGGGCTATACATGGACACTATGGGCTATACATGGACACTATGGACTATATATGGACACTATGGACTATATATGGACACTATGAACTATACATGGACACTATGGGCTATACATGGACACTATGGGCTATACATGGACACTATGGGCTATACATGGTCACTATGGACTATACATGGACACTATGAACTATACATGGTCACTATGGACTATACATGGACACTATGAACTATATATGGACACTATGAACTATATATGGACACTATGAACTATATATGTAACTAATAATATATTCTTAACTGTCTTACCTGGTTAAATAAAACATCTAAAATCAAAATATATGGAAACTATGAACTAAACATTACTTCAAAAAAGCATTTGAAAAGCTGGTGTTTCTATGGCAGTTTATGTGTTATGTTTCTATGTTTCTATGTGAAACGGAATTATTATATTTCAGTATTCTGGGATGTTTATAAAGTGTAATATTGGGATGCGAACTCAAAGTTATACTTTCCAACTCTATATATCTGACATGATACAGGTTTCTTCTTTACTTTAAACCCATAACCATGTGTGTGAGGTGGATACTTTTGTTTCAAATTACACATGTTAAAGACTCTGTGTGACCCTGATTTAGCCCATTGCAGGACTATATGAATAGATGGAAACCTATCCTACTGAGAAATTGTTTCAAATATGTGCCCTGCATGCAACACAACTTCAAGTTACAATACTGCACATTAGAAAATATTGTATTTGAGATAGCCCAACTTCAACTTTAACCCAGTGATTGAGATCTTTAAAACCCATGTCTACCTGAGAGTCTGACCCTTCAGATAACAAAATTAAATTAGCTCTCCAGGCTGTCGGTCATGTCTGTCTGTCATTCAATATTACAGTTGTTTTCCACGCTGTCGGATCTGTCTGTCTGTGGTTCAATATTACAGTTGTTTTCTGTCTGTCTGTCATTCAATATTACAGTTGTTTTCCACGCTGTTGGTTCTGTCTGTCTGTCATTCAATATTACAGTTGTTTTCCAGGCTGTCGGTCCTGTCTGTCTGAGAGAGATAGAGAGAGGCAGCGTGACAGAGTTTACAGTTCCATATTACTTTACAGACAGACAGTTCCATATTACTTTACAGACAGACAGTTCCATATTACTTTACAGACAGACAGTTCCATATTACTTTACAGACAGACAGTTCCATATTACTTTACAGACAGACAGTTCCATATTACTTTACAGACAGAAAGTTCCATATTACTTTACAGACAGACAGTTCCATATTACTTTACAGACAGACAGTTCCATATTACTTTACAGACAGACAGTTCCATATTACTTTACAGACAGACAGTTCCATATTACTTTACAGACAGAAAGTTCCATATTACTTTACAGACAGACAGTTCCATATTACTTTACAGACAGACAGTTCCATATTACTTTACAGACAGACAGTTCCATATTACTTTACAGACAGACAGTTCCATATTACTTTACAGACAGACAGTTCCATATTACTTTACAGACAGACAGTTCCATATTACTTTACAGACAGACAGTTCCATATTACTTTACAGACAGACAGTTCCATATTACTTTACAGACAGACAGTTCCATATTACTTTACAGACAGACAGTTCCATATTACTTTACAGACAGACAGTTCCATATTACTTTACAGACAGACTGTTCCATATTACTTTACAGACAGACAGTTCCATATTACTTTACAGACAGACAGTTCCATATTACTTTACAGACAGACAGTTCCATATTACTTTACAGACAGACAGTTCCATATTACTTTACAGACAGACAGTTCCATATTACTTTACAGACAGACAGTTCCATATTACTTTACAGACAGACAGTTCCATATTACTTTACAGACAGACAGTTCCATATTACTTTACAGACAGACAGTTCCATATTACTTTACAGACAGACAGTTCCATATTACTTTACAGACAGACAGTTCCATATTACTTTACAGACAGACAGTTCCATATTACTTTACAGACAGACAGTTCCATATTACTTTACAGACAGACAGTTCCATATTACTTTACAGACAGACAGTTCCATATTACTTTACAGACAGACTGTTCCATATTACTTTACAGACAGACAGTTCCATATTACTTTACAGACAGACAGTTCCATATTACTTTACAGACAGCAGCTTCCTGCCAAAGCGTCCCACAACAGGACAGGTGAACAACTCTCACTTGTCTGACACTGTAGCGAATCGGTCTTGGCTCTCTAAGCTGTTTTATTCATGTCTGTCTGAGGGAAGTACTGTGCAAAAAGCTATTCGGATAAATGACATAATCAACTTCTTAAGGAAAAGTCCCTCAGACATGACTGCCTCATACACCAAGACACCATCTGTGTCCCTCCACCCCCAGTACAGGAATCTGTGTGCTACACCAGTTGACAACTGTATATTTTATACCATAGAACTGACATATACTAAGTTCACTGCCTCTCTCTCTGTCTGTCTGTCTGTCTGTCTGTCTGTCTGTCTGTCTGTCTGTCTGTCTGTCTGTCTGTCTGTCTGTCTGTCTCTCTCTCTCTCTCTCTCTCTCTCTCTCTCTCTCACTGACTCTCTCTCACTGTCTCTCACTGTCTCTCTCTCACTGTCTCTCACTGTCTCTCACTGTCTCTCTCTCACTGTCTCTCACTCTCTCTCACTCTCTCTCACTGTCTCTCTCAATTCAATTAATTTTCAATTTAAGGGCTTCATTGCTATGAGAAACATGTTAACATCGCCAAAGCAAGTGGAGTAGATAATAAACAAAAGTGAAATAAACAATAGAAATGAACAGTAAACATTACACTCACGAAAGTTTCAAAAGAATAAAGACTTTTCAAATGTCACATTATGTGCAAATAGTTAAAGTACAAAAGAGAAAATAAATCAACATAAATATAGGTTGTATTACCAATGGTGTTTGTTCTTCACTGGTTGCTGCTGTGATGTCACACTGTGGTATTTCACCCAGTAGATATGGGAGTTTATCAAGATTGGATTTGTTTTCAAATTCTTTGTGGATCTGTGTAATCTGAGGGAAATATGTGTCTCTAATATGGTCATACATTTGGCAGGAGGTTAGGAAGTGCAGCTCAGTTTCCACCTCATTTTGTGGGCAGTGTGCACATAGCCTGTCTTGTCTTGAGAGCCAGGTCTGCCTACGGTGGCCTCTCTCGATAGCAAGGCTATGCTCACTGAGTCTGTACATAGTCAAAGCTTTCCTTAAGTTTGGGTCAGTCACAGTGGTCAGGTATTCTGCCACTGTGTACTCTCTGTTTAGGGCCAAATAACATTCTAGTTTGCTCAGTTTTTTGTTAATTCTTTCCAATGTGTCAAGTAATTATCTTTTTGTTTTCTCATGATTTGATTGGGTCTAATTGTGCTGCTGTCCTGGGGCTCTGTGGGGTCTGTTCATGTTTGTGAACAGATACCCAGGACCAGCTTGCTTAGGGGACTCTTCTCCAGGTTCATCTCTCTGTAGGGGATGTCTTTGTTATGGAATGTTTGGGAATCCATTCCTTTTAGGTGGTTGTAGAATTGAATTGCTATTTTCGGGATTTTGATCATTAGTGGGTGTCTGCCTAATTCTGCTCTGCATGCATTATTTGGGGTTTTATCCTTTTCCCTCTCGCTCTCATCCAACACTTCCCACACTGCCCCTACTCGGATGGTATCGCGCCGTCCCAACCTTCGCGCTCTCTCCCCCGCTACTCTCTCCTCTTCCATCCTATCATCTCTTCCCTCTGCTCAAACCTTCTCCAACCTATCTCCTGATTCTGCCTCCTCAACCCTCCTCTCCTCCCTTTCTGCATCCTTTGACTCTCTATGTCCCCTATCCTCCAGGCCGGCTCGGTCCTCCCCTCCCGCTCCGTGGCTCGACGACTCATTGCGAGCTCACAGAACTCCGGGCAGCCGAGCGGAAATGGAGGAAAACTGCCTCCCTGCAGACCTGGCATCCTTTCACTCCCTCCTCTCTACATTTTCCTCCTCTGTCTCTCACTGCCACTTTCTACCACTCTAAATTCCAAGCATCTGCCTCTAACCCTAGGAAGCTCTTTGCCACCTTCTCCTCCCTCTTGAATCCTCCTCCCCCTCCCCTCCTCCTCTCTGCAGATGACTTCGTCAACCATTTTGAAAAGAAGGTCGACGACATCCGATCCTCGTTTGCTAAGTCAAACGACACCGCTGGTTCTGCTCACACTGCCCTACCCTGTGCTCTGACCTCTTTCTCCCCTCTCTCTCCAGATGACATCTTCTTGTGACGGCCGGCCGCCCAACAACCTGCCCGCTTGACCCTATCCCCTCCTCTCTTCTCCAGACCATCTCCGGTGACCTTCTCCCTTACCTCACCTCGCTCATCAACTCATCCCTGACCGTGGCCACGTCCCTCCCGTCTTCAAAAGCGAGAGTTGCACCCCTTCTGAAAAAAACCACACTCGAAATGTCAACAACTACAGACCAGTATCCCTTCTTTCTTTTCTCTCCAAAACTCTTGAACGTGCCGTTTGGCCAGCTCTCCGCTATCTCTCAGAATGACCTTCTTGATCCAAATCAGTCAGGTTTCAAGACTAGTCATTCAACTGAGACTGCTCTTCTCTGTATCACGGGCGCTCCGCACTGCTAAAGCTAACTCTCTCTCCTCTGCTCTCATCCTTCTAGACCTATCTTGCCTTCGATACTGTGAACCATCAGATCCTCCTCTCCACCCTGTTGGGAATCTCCGGCGCACCCACGCTAGATTGGTCCTACCTGACAGGTCGCTCCTACCAGGTGGCGTGGCGAGAATCCGTCTCCTCACCACGTGCTCTCACCACTGGTGTCCCCAGGGCTCTGTTCTAGGCCCTCTCCTATTCTCGCTATACACCAAGTCACTTGGCTCTGTCATAACCTCACATGGTCTCTCCTATCATTGCTATGCAGACGACACACAATTAATCTTCTCCTTTCCCCCTTCTGACGACCAGGTGGCGAATCGCATCTCTGCATGTCTGGCAGACATATCAGTGTGGATGACGGATCATCACCTCAAGCTGAACCTCGGCAAGACGGAGCTGCTCTTCCTCCCGGGGAAGGACTGCCCGTTCCATGATCTCGCCATCACGGTTGACAACTCCATTGTGTCCTCGTCCCAGAGCGCTAAGAACCTTGGCGTGATCCTGGACAACACCCTGTCGTTCTCAAATAACATCAAAGGCGGTGGCCCGTTCCTTAGGTTCATGCTCTACAACATCCGCAGAGTACGACCCTGCCTCACACAGGAAGTGGCGCAGGTCCTAATCCAGGCACTTGTCATCTCCCGTCTGGATTACTGCAACTCGCTGTTGGCTGGGCTCCCTGCCTGTGCCATTAAACCCTACAACTCATCCAGAACGCCGCAGCCCGTTGGTGTTCAACCTTCCCAATTCTGTCAAGTAATTATCCTCCGTTCTCTCCACTGGCTTCCAGTTGAAGCTCGCATCCGCTACAAGAATGGTGCTTGCCTCGGAGCTGTGAGGGGAACGGCACCTCACTACCTCCAGGCTCTGATCAGGCCCTACACCCAAACAAGGGCACTGCGTTCATCCACCTCTGGCCTGCTCGCCTCCCTACCACTGAGGAAGTACAGTTCTCAGCCCAGTTCAAAACTGTTCTCTCTGGCCCCCAATGGGGATGTCCAGGACATGGTCAATGTTTCCGGAGACACCTGAAACCCCACCTCTTTAAGGAATACCTAGGATAGGATAAAGTAATCCTTCTCCCCCCTTAAAAGACCTAGATGCACTATTGTAAAGTGGATTTCCACTGATGTCATAAGGTGAAAGCACCAATTTGTCTCGCTCTGGATTAAGAGCGTCTGCTAAATGATTATTTGGGGTTTTAAGTTGTACACTGAGAATGTTTTTGCAGAATTCTGCATGCAGAATCTCAATTTGGTGTTTGTCCCATTTTGTGAGTTCTTTGATTGGTGAGCGGACCCCAGACCTCACAACCATAAAGGGCAATGGGTTCTGTAAATGATTCAAGTCATTTTTAGCTAGATCCTAATTGGGATGCCAAATTTGTTGTCCCTTTTGATGGTGTAGAAGGGCCTGAGATCATTCAAAACCCTGTGGAAGTTACTAGCTGATGTTTTGTCCAGGGTCCGGTACAGCTTTTTCTGTGCTCTAGAGAAACAGTGCCTGGTGTTTGTGATTCGGTCACTGGACCTTTGTTGGAACACCATTCTTTTTTGTCTTACTGAGATTAACTGTCCAAGTCCGGGCCCAAGTCTGACAGAATCTGTTCAGAAGATGTACAGTATGTGTTGCTCTAGGCCCTTCTTGAAATGTTGTATTTATTATGGATCCCCATTAGTTCCTGCCAAGGCAGCAGCTACTCTTCCTGGGGTTTATTATGGATCCCCATTAGTTCCTGCCAAGGCAGCAGCTACTCTTCCTGTGGTTTATTATGGATCCCCATTAGTTCCTGCCAAGGCAGCAGCTACTCTTCCTGGGGTTTATTATGGATCCCCATTAGTTCCTGTCAGCTACTCTTCCTGGGGGGTTTATCATGGCAGTTCCTCAGCTACTCTTCCTGGGGTTTATTATGGATCCCCATTAGTTCAGGCAGCAGCTACTCTTCCTGGGGTTTATTATGGATCCCCATTAGTTCCTGCCAAGGCAGCAGCTACTCTTCCTGGGGTTTATTATGGATCCCCATTAGTTCCTGCCAAGGCAGCAGCTACTCTTCCTGGGGTTTATTATGGGTCCCCATTAGTTCCTGCCAAGGCAGCAGCTACTCTTCCTGGGGTTGGGCAACATTAAGGTAGTTATATACAATTAAAAATATTACATGACGTTATATTTCATAACACTTTTCACAACACATTAAGTGTGTTCCCTCAGACCACTACTCTAGTACACATTAAGTGTGTTCCCTCAGACCACTACTCTACAACACATTAAGTGGGTTCCCTCAGACCACTACTCTACAATACATTAAGTGGGTTCCCTCAGACCACTACTCTACAACACATTAAGTGGGTTCCCTCAGACCACTACTCTACAACACATTAAGTGTGTTCCCTCAGACCACTACTCTACTACCACATATCTACAATACATGAAGTGTGTTCCCTCAGACCACTACTCTACAATACATTAAGTGTGTTCCCTCAGACCACTACTCTACAATACATTAAGTGTGTTCCCTCAGACCACTACTCTACAATACATTAAGTGTGTTCCCTCAGGCCACTACTCTACAATACATTAAGTGTGTTCCCTCAGACCACTACTCTACTACCACTACTCTACAATACATTAAGTGTGTTCCCTCAGGCCACTACTCTACAATACATTAAGTGTGTTCCCTCAGGCCACTACTCTACAATACATTAAGTGTGTTCCCTCAGACCACTACTCTACAATACATTAAGTGTGTTCCCTCAGACCACTACTCTACAATACATTAAGTGTGTTCCCTCAGACCACTACTCTACAATACATTAAGTGTGTTCCCTCAGACCACTACTCTACTATACATTAAGTGTGTTCCCTCAGACCACTACTCTACAATACATTAAGTGTGTTCCCTCAGACCACTACTCTACAATACATTAAGTGTGTTCCCTCAGACCACTACTCTACTACCACATATCTACAATACATTAAGTGTGTTCCCTCAGACCACTACTCTACAATACATTAAGTGTGTTCCCTCAGACCACTACTCTACAATACATTAAGTGTTCCCTCAGACCACTACTCTACAATACATTAAGGGTTCTCTCAGACCACTACTCTACAATACATTAAGGGTTCCCTCAGACCACTACTCTACAATACATTAAGTGTGTTCCCTCAGACCACTACTCTACAATACATTAAGTGTGTTCCCTCAGACCACTACTCTACAATACATTAAGTGTTCCCTCAGACCACTACTCTACAACACATTAAGTGTGTTCCCTCAGACCACTACTCTACTATACATTAAGTGTGTTCCCTCAGACCACTACTCTACAATACATTTAGTGTTCCCTCAGACCACTACTCTACAATACATTAAGTGTGTTCCCTCAGACCACTACTCTACAACACATTAAGTGTGTTCCCTCAGACCACTACTCTACAATACATTAAGTGTTCCCTCAGACCACTACTCTACAACACATTAAGTGTGTTCCCTCAGACCACTACTCTACAATACATTAAGTGTGGTCCCTCAGACCACTACTCTAGTATACATTAAGTGTGTTCCCTCAGGCTAAAAGCACATGTCTAAAATACAAAATATGACCGTGTGTGTAGTATGCCTGTCTTTTCATGTGTACACTTAAGAGTGTGTCTGTGCCTGTGTGTGTCTCTTCACAGTCCCAGCTGTTCCATAAGGTATATTTTTTAAATCTGTTTTTTAAAGCTCACAAAAGGATATCATTCAATTGCAAATAAATTATTAGGCTCTAATCTATGGATTTTCCTTGATTTTCCTGTGACTTATGGTCACAGATACCTTATTTAAAAAAGTAGGGTTGTGAATCAGAAACCAGTCGGTATCTGGTGTGATCACCATTTTCCTCATGTAGAGCGACACTTCGTATAGAGTTGATCAGGCTGTCGATTGTGGCCTGTGGAATGTTGTCCCAGTCCTCTTCAATGGCTTTGCGAAGTTGCTGGATATTGGTGGGAACTGGAACACGCTGTCGTACACGTTAATCCAAGGCATCCCAAACATGCTCAATGGGTGACATGTCTGAGTATGCAGGACATATAAGAACTGGGATATTTTCAGCTTACAGGAATTGTGTACAGATCCTTGCGACATGAGGCTGTGCATTATCATGCTGAAACATGAGGTGATGGCGACGGATGAATGGCACGACAATGGGCCTCGGGATCTCGTCACGGTATCTCTGTGCATTCAAATTGCCATCGATAAAAATAGAATTGTGTCCGTTGTCCGTAGCTTATGCCTGCCCATACCATAACCCCACCACCACCATGGGGCCCTCTGTTCACAACGTTGACATCAGTAAACACCATACCATAAACCCACTGCCACCATGGGGCCCTCTGTCCATACCATAACCCCACCACCACCATGGGGCCCTCTGTCCATACCATAACCCCACCTCCACCATGGGGCTCTCTGTTCACAACGTTGACATCAGTAAACACCATACCATAACCCCACCACCACCATGGGGCCCTCTGTTCACAACATTGACATCAGTAAACACCATACCATAACCCCACCTCCACCATGGGGCCCTCTGTCCATACCATAACCCCACCACCACCATGGGGCCCTCTGTTCACAACGTTGATATCAGTAAACACCATACCATAACCCCACCACCACCATGGGGCCCTCTGTCCATACCATAACCCCACCTCCACCATGGGGCCCTCTGTCCATACCATAACCCCACCACCACCATGGGGCCCTCTGTCCATACCATAACCCCACCACCACCATGGGGCCCTCTGTCCATACCATAACCCCACCACCACCATGGGGCCCTCTGTCCATACCATAACCCCACCTCCACCATGGGGCCCTCTGTCCATACCATAACCCCACCTCCACCATGGGGCCCTCTGTTCACAACGTTGACATCAGCAAACCGCTCGCCCACACAACGCTATCTTCCCAGTACAGTTGAAACCGCGATTCATTCATGAATAGGACACTTCTCCAGCGTGCCAATGGTCATGGAAAGTGAGCATTTGCACACTGAAGTCTGTTATGATGCCAAACTGCAGTCAGGTCAAGACCCTGGTGAGGATGACGAGCACGCAGATGAGCTTCCCTGAGACGGTTTCTGACAGTTTGTGCAGAAATTCTTCGGTTGTGTAAACCCACAGTTTCATCAGCTGTCCGGGTCTCAGACAATCACACAGGTGAAGAAGCCAGATGTGGAGGTCCTGGGCTGGCGTGGTTACACGTGGTCTGCGGTTGAGAGGTCAGTTGGACGTACTGCCAAAATGTCTAAAACAACGTTGGAGGCGGCTTATGGTAGGGAAATGAACATTACATTCTCTTGCAACAGCTCTGGTGAACATTCCAGCAGTCAGCATGCCAATTGCACACTCCTTTAAAACCTGAGAAATTTGTGGTACTGTGTTGTGTGACAAAACTGCACATTTTAGAGAGGCCTTTTAATTGTCCCCAACACAAGTTGCACCTGTGTAATGATCATACTGTTTAATCAGCTTCTTGATATGCCACACCTGTCAGGTGGATGGATTATCTTGGCAGTGAGTGGATAAACGCTCAATGTGAAAGAAATAACCTTTTTGTGCGTATGGAACATTTCTGGGATCTTTTATTTCAGCTCATGAAACATGAGACCAACACTTTACATGTTGCACTTATATTTTTGAGGGGTATAGTACCCCTGTTTGTTCGGTTTCAATGCCTCAAGATTATGCCCTGTTCAAGTAGGCTGTGATTTTGCTGCTGCCAAGAGATGTAGGTGTAGGTGTACCTACCGTAGGAGTCCCCTTGAAGCCTACCATTGACTATATCCCAGCATGCAACAGAGCTGCAGGAGTTGTGACCCGTATTTGTTGGTTGTTTTGTCATAGTTGTGTTTAGGGGGCAGGTGTTTATCCTCATGTGTCCTTAGGGTGTCAGGTTTTTGTCAAGTTCTTGCGTTTAGGTCACCACAGACTAGTACATGTCCCTTGGTCTGGAAATTATTGATCTCTCCCTCTAGGATGGAAAAGCTGTCTTCATTAAACAGGAACTACCCTGTTCAATGTTGGTCTTACCATTCGGAATCTCTGATTCAAGATTGTTTTATTCACGTGGATTGGGAAATGTTCCGGGTTGCCTCTGAGAATAGTATGAACGTATACACTGACTCGGTGACTGGGTTCATCAGGAAGTGCATAGAGGATGTTGTTCCTGCTGTGACTGGGTTCATCAGGAAGTGCATAGAGGATGATGTTCCTGCTGTGACTGGGTTCATCAGGAAGTGCATAGAGGATGTTGTTCCTGCTGAGACTGGGTTCATCAGGAAGTGCATAGAGGATGATGTTCCTGCTGAGACTGGGTTCATCAGGAAGTGCATAGAGGATGTTGTTCCTGCTGAGACTGGGTTCATCAGGAAGTGCATAGAGGATGATGTTCCTGCTGAGACTGGGTTCATCAGGAAGTGCATAGAGGATGTTGTTCCTGCTGAGACTAGGTTCATCAGGAAGTGCATAGAGGATGATGTTCCTGCTGTGACTGGGTTCATCAGGAAGTGCATAGAGGATGATGTTCCTGCTGAGACTAGATTCATCAGGACGTGCATAGAGGATGTTGTTCCTGCTGAGACTGGGTTCATCAGGACGTGCGTAACAGATCTTGTTCCAATAAAAAAACGTGGATAAATGACAGCATTCGCGCAAAGCTGTAATCGCAAACCATTGCATTTAACCACGGCGAGGTGACTGGGAACATGGACGTGTACAAACAGACCAGCTATGACCCCCCCCTGTAAGGCATCAAAGAGGCAAAATGACAGTACAGGGACAAAGTGGAGTCACATTTCAATGGTTCAGACACGAGACGTACACTGTATATACAAAAAGTATGAGAACAAACCTTCATATTAGTCAGTTCGGCTAGTTCAGCCATACCCGTTGCTGAGGGATATCCTTGTCTCATCGCGCACCAGCGACTCCTGTGGCGGGCCAGGAGTCGACATGACATTCCATACTGGTCATGTAGTGTATGTGTCAGGGACTCCAGACAATCAGGGATTAGGAAGGGAAAGACACCGACGGCTCTCCCTGACAAACCCGCTTGGAGGAAAACACAGAGCCGGCGACGCAGTCCAGCATCACTCACAAGGACTGTGAGCTCTGGTTTTCTGTGGCCGATGTGAGTAAGGCATTTAAGCGTGTTAACCCTCACACGGCTCTCGTCCCAGACGGCATCCCAAGCCATGTCCTCAGAGTATGCTCAGACCAGCTGGCTGGAGTGTTTATGGACATATTCAATCTCTCCCTATCCCAGTCTGCTGTCCCCACATGCTTCAAGATGTCCACCATTGTTCCTGTACCCGAAGGTAACTGAACTAAATGACTATCGTCGCGTAGCACTCACTTCTGTCATCATGAAGTGATTTGAGAGTTTAAAGATCATATCACCTCCACCTAAACCCACTACAATTTGCATACCGCTCCAACAGATCCATTGCAGTGCACACCACCCTATCCCATCACACCACCCTATCCCATCACACCACCCTATCCCATCACACCACCCTATCCCATCACACCACCCTATCCCATCACACCACCCTATCCCAGCACACCACCCTATCCCATCACACCACCCTATCCCATCTAGACAAGAGGTATACCTTTGTAAGAATGCTGTTCGTCAACTACAGCTCAGCCTTCAACACCATAGTACCAAGTTTGGGGCCATGTGTATGAACCCCGCCCTGTGCAACTGGATCCTGTGCATCCTGACAGGTTGACCCTGTCAGGTGAATGTAGGCAACAACATGTCCGCCAAGCTATTCCTCAACACGGAGGACCCCACAATGGTGCAGGCTCAGCCCTCTCCTGTACTCTCTGCTCATTCATGACTGCATGGCCACGCACATCTCCATCTCAATCATCAAGTTTTCTGACGCCACAAAGATCATATCAACAACAATGAGACGGCCTACAGGGAAGTAGGTAAGGGCCCTGACGGAGTGGTGCCAGGTGATTAAATTCTCCCTCAACGTCAACAAATCAAAGGAGCTGATCGTGGACTTCAGGAGACAGCAGAGAGAGCACATCCCCATCCACAACAACGCAGAGGTTGAAAAGCTTCAAGTTCCTTGGTGTACACATCACTTACAACTTGAAGTGGTCCATTTACAACAGCGCCTCTTCAACCTCAGGAGGCTGAAGAAATTTGTCTTGGCCACTACGACCCTCACAAACTTCTACAGATGCACCATTGAGAGCATCCTGTCAGACTGTATCACCGCCTGGTACGGCAATTGCACTGTCCGCAACCGGATGGCTCTCAAGAGGGTGGTGCGGTCAGTCCACACTGCCTGTCCTTGTGGACACCTGGTGTCACAGGAAGGCCAAGAAGCTCATCAAGGACCTCAGCCACTCGATCAACGGCCTGTTCACCCTGCTATCATCTAGAAGGCGGAGACAGTACAGGTGCATCAAAGAACGAGAGATTGAAAAACAGCTTCTATCTCCACTCCATCAGACTGTTAAATCAAATCAAATCAAATTATATTTGTCATATGCACCGAATACAGCAGGTGTAGAACACAATAAAATATATAACAGGGCTATAACAGGGCTATATACAGGGGGTTCCGGTACCGTCAAGGGGCGGGGATACAGGTTAGTCGAGGTAATGTGTACGTGTAGGTAGGGGTAAAGTGACTACGCATAGAAAATAAAGGCGGGGGGGGGGCAATGTAAATATTCCGGGTGGCCATTTGAGTAGTTCAGCAGTCTTATGGCTTGGAGGTAAAAGCTGTTAAGGAGCCTTTTGGACCTAGACTTGGCGCTCCGGTACCGCATGCCGTGCGGTAGCAAAGAGAACTGGCTATGTCTAGGGTGACTGGAGCCTTTGACAGTTTTTGTGGCCTTCCTCTGACATCGCCTAGTATATACAGTAGGTCCTGGATGGCAGGAAGCTTGGCCCCTGTGATGTACTGGGCCTTCCTCTGACACCGCCTAGTATATAGGTCCTGGATGGCAGGAAGCTTGGCCCTAGTAATGTCCTGGGCATTCCTCTGACACCGCCTAGTATATACAGTAGGTCCTGGATGGCAGGCAGCTTGGCCCTAGTAATGTACTGGGCTTCCTCTGACACCGCCTAGTATATACAGTAGGTCCTGGATGGCAGGAAGCTTGGCCCCAGTAAATGTACTGGGCATTCCTCTGACACCGCCTAGTATATAGGTCCTGGATGGCAGGAAGCTTGGCCCTAGTAATGTCCTGGGCCTTCCTCTGACACCGCCTGGTGTAGAGGTCCTGGATGGCAGGCAGCTTGGCCCTAGTAATGTCCTGGGCCATACGCACTACCCTTTGTAGTGCCTTGCGGTCGGAGGCCGAGCAATTGCCGTACCAGGCAGTGATGCAACCAGTCAGGATGCTCTCGATGTTACAGCTGTAGAACTTTTTGAGGATCTGGGGACCCATGCCAAATGTTTTCAGTAACCTAAAGGGGGAAAAGGTGTTGTCGTGCCCTCTTCACAACTGTGTTGGTGTGTTTGGACAATGATAGTTTGTTTGTGATGTGGACACCAAGGATCCTGAAGCTGTCGACCCCCTCCACTACAGCCCCGTCGATGTTAGTGGGGGCCTGTTCGACCCTCCTTTTCCTGTAGTCCACGATCAGCTCCTTTGTCTTGCTCACATTGAGGGAGAGGTTATTTTCCTGGGACCGCAGCGCCAAGTCTCTGACCTCCCTGTAGTCCACTGTTGTGTCGCCAGCAAACTTAATGATAGTTTTGGAGTCGTGCTTGGTCACGTGTATAAGGAGTACAGGAGGGACTAAGCACGCTCCCCTGAAGGGCCCCAGGGTTGAGGATCAGCGTGGCAGATGTGTTGTTACCGCCTGGGGGCAGCCCGTCAGGAAGTCCAGGATCCTGTTGCAGAGGGAGGTGATTAGTCCCAGGGTCCTTACGCTTAGTGATGAGCTTTGAGGGCACTATGGTGTTGAACGATGAGCTGTCGTCAATGAATAGCATTCTCACATAGGTGTTCCTTTTGTCCAGATGGGAAATGGCAGTGTGGAGTGCGATTGAGATTTCGTCATCTGTGGATTTGTTGGTGCAGTATGTAAATTGGAGTGGGTCTAGGGTTTCCGGGATGATGGTGTGGATGTGAGCCATGACCAGCCTTTCAAAGCACTTCATGGCTACCGACGTGAGTGCTACTACAGGGCAGTAGTCATTTAGGCAGGTTACCTTCACTTCCTTGGGCACAGGGACTATGGTGGTCTGCTTAAAACATGTTGGTATTACAGACTGGGTCAGGGAGAGGTTGAAAATGTCAGTGAAGAAACTTGCCAGTTGGTCTGCACATGCTCTGAGTACAGGTCTTGGTAATCCATCTAGCTCCACGGCTTTGTGAATGTTGACCTGTTTCAATGTCTTGCTCACATCGGTTTAACGGAGAGCGTTATCACAACATTATCAACACTAGCCGGCCTGCGCCCAGTCCCCTGCCCCGAACCTTTGTTTCTGTTACTATCCGGCTACCACCTTCTACTCTTCTCTGCACCTTATAGACTGATGCCCTAATGTACATAGAAAAGTAATTGAACACTGGTCATTTTAATGATGTTTACATACTTTTTTCCCCCGCTTCATATTTATGTGTTGTATATAACATATATGGTATATATATGGTGTTTACTGATGTCAACGTTGTGAACAGAGGGCCCCACGGTGGAGGTGGGGTTATGGTATGGTGTTTACTGATGTCAACGTTGTGAACAGAGGGCCCCACGGTGGAGGTGGGGTTATGGTATGGTGTTTACTGATGTCAACGTTGTGAACAGAGAGCCCCACGGTGGAGGTGGGGTTACGGTATGGTGTTTACTGATGTCAACGTTGTGAACAGAGAGCCCCACGGTGGAGGTGGGGTTACGGTATGGTGTTTACTGATGTCAACGTTGTGAACAGAGGGCCCCACGGTGGAGGTGGGGTTATGGTATGGTGTTTACTGATGTCAACGTTGTGAACAGAGAGCCCCACGGTGGAGGTGGGGTTATGGTATGGTGTTTACTGATGTCAACGTTGTGAACAGAGAGCCCCATGGTGGAGGTGGGGTTATGGTATGGACAGAGGGCCCCATGGTGGAGGTGGGGTTATGGTATGGACAGAGGGCCCCATGGTGGAGGTGGGGTTATGGTATGGTGTTTACTGATGTCAACGTTGTGAACAGAGGCCCCATGGTGGAGGTGGGGTTATGGTATGGTGTTTACTGATGTCAACGTTGTGAACAGAGGGCCCCACGGTGGAGGTGGGGTTATGGTATGGTGTTTACTGATGTCAACGTTGTGAACAGAGAGCCCCATGGTGGAGGTGGGGTTATGGTATGGACAGAGGGCCCCATGGTGGTGGTGGGGTTATGGTATGGTGTTTACTGATGTCAACGTTGTGAACAGATATAACTACTGCTGTACACAACTTTTCTATTCCTTTTTAGGAGAGGTTAGGAGAATATTCCATCAGCGCCCCACCAAAAACAAAACAACTATGGTTGCCACATTCTCAGAATATAAGATATTAGACACGTTTCATGGGGACGTTGCAAGATCATTTATGTGCCCCTCCCACCCCTCATTACACAACAGTTCTTTTTACTGTTGCCGAGCCAATCAAAGGCCCTGATTGGTGAACCATTCATAACTATTCGTCTGTTGGCACGGTTACACACACACACACACTGTGCTTTTAACATAGTGTTTTTAATTACGTATTTGACACATGTTGACAAACAGGATTACATTGTGCATACTTGTTCATTAATACAGTAACCCGTCTCAGGGAAACATTAATCTGATGATTCTCTCATCATTGATTTTACTTACTTATTTCATCAATGTATGTACTTTCTGTATTAGTTATCTAATATATTTTCTTGAGTGTACTTTTAACAGAGCTGATATTTATTTAAAAAATGCAATGTACTCTATTGCTTGAACCTATAAAGTTGTTTCGGATCTACTCAAGTCCCTAGGGAGAAGGGGTTAGGATTTATTCTGGGCAGAGTTGAACTATACTGGCCCAATAAACACATTCTCTAGAGGTGACCCTTATTCGGACAGTGGATAGGGCGTTCACATTGGTGCTGGTGACCTGGGTTTGAGACCTGCTCAGGGAGTGATCCTACTCGTCCTCTCACTAAGTTACTCACGCCATACTACTAAATGTTTTAGTGAGTGAGATGAAAAAACGTCTATAAAAAGCATCTATACATTTTTTTACTTTTTTCAGCGTGGAAGTACTCCCATTACTTTGATTTGGTGGGATAAAATGACAAGAATATAACTGTAAAATGGTAACTGTCCAGGCGAGAAACACCTGTCCACTGCTAGAAACACAACAATCTATTGAAGCACCTGCACTCCAAAATAAAACTCATAGTGAAAGGAACCCCCCTGAAACTGGACCCCCTCGACCACTGCTGCTGAAGATGACTGTCGGCCTACCTCATTCAAAAAAGGCTGTAACGCAGGGAGAGCTGAACAAACATGTAGCTAGGTATGTAGTAGAGAAAATGCTGCCCTTATCCACGGTAGAACCCCCTTCTTTCAGTGAGTTATTTAGTAAAATTCCGATGACAGTTTACATTGAGTGATGACTAGGGAACTCAGTTACCGAGATTTACCGCCCGAAACAATTCCCTTTTCTCTGGGTAAATAACTGGCGTGAAAGCAGTAATTTATAAAAAAAAATATTTTTTTGTAATTTATATATCAATGAACAGCATGACGTGAGATGGAACTGTTAAAGGATATGCTCTGTCTAAAGCTGGCTTCTCTAGGGCCTACTCTCTGACTGTTAAATGATATGCTCTGTCTAAAGCTGGCTTCTCTAGGGCCTACTCTCTGACTGTTAAATGATATGCTCTGTCTAAACTGGCTCTAGGGCCTACTCTAACTGCTTCTCTAGGGCCTACTCTCTGTTGCTCTGTCTAAAGCTGGCTTCTCTAGGGCCTACTGTTAAATGATATGCTCTGTCTAAAGCTGGCCTACTCTCTAACTGTTAAATGATATGCTCTCTAGCTGGCCTAGGGCCTCTCTGTTAAATAACTGTTAAATGATATGCTCTGTCTAAAGCTAAAGCTGGCTTCTGGCTTCTCTAGCTGGGGCCTACTCTCTAACTGTTAAATGATATGCTCTGTCTAAAGCTGGCTTCTCTAGGGCCTACTCTCTAACTGTTAAATGATATGCTCTGTCTAAAAAGCTGGCTTCTCTATGCTCTGGCCTACTCTCTAACTGTTAAATGATATGCTCTGTCTAAAGCTGGCTTCTCTATGATATGGGCCTACTCTCTAACTGTTAAATGATATGCTCTGTCTAAAGCTGGCTGGCTTCTCTAGGGCCTACTCTCTAACTGTTAAATGATATGCTCTGTCTAAAGCTGGCTTAACTCTAGGGCCTAGGGCCTCTCTAACTGTTAAATGATATGCTCTGTCTAAAGCTGGCTTCTCTAAAGCTGGCCTAGGGCCTACTCTCTAACTGTTAAATGATAAATGGCTCTAGGGCCTGTTAAATGATATGCTCTGTCTAAAGCTGGCTTCTCTCTAACTGTTAAATGATATGCTCTGTCTAAAGCTGGCTTCTCTAGGGCCTAAACTGTTAAATGATATGCTCTGTCTAAAGCTGGCTTCTCTAAATGATATGCTCTGTCTAAAGCTGGGTCTAAAGCTACTCTCTGACTGTTAAATTATATGCTCTGTCTAAAGCTGGCTTCTCTAGGGCCTACTCTCTAACTGTTAAATGATATGCTCTGTCTAAAGCTGGCTTCTCTAGGGCCTACTCTCTAACTGTTAAATGATATGCTCTGTCTAAAGCTGGCTTCTACTAAAGCTGGCTAGGCCTAACTGTTAAATGATATGCTCTGTCTAAAGCTGGCTTCTCTAGGGCCTACTCTCTAACTGTTAAATGATATGCTCTGTCTAAAGCTGGCTTCTCTAGGGCCTACTCTCTGTTAAATGATATGCTCTGTCTAAAGCTGGCTTCTCTAGGGCCTACTCTCTGCTCTCTGTATTATCAATCATCAATTGGGTGGGGACATACGGCCTATCTAACTTTGGAGTGCAGTTCACAACAGTAGACTTATCATCATCTCATCATGGTAATTTGTTTTCTTGTGACAGGTAGTCCCTACATTGTTTTCTGAGGAATAACACATGCTACAGTACTATAAGGACCCAAATGTCTAAATCTGGCTTTCGTAAATGTCACCTTGCCTACTCTCTAACTGTTTTTTTTTAATTGTAAAATATTTTAAAATATTTTATTGCAGCTGCTGTTTTGTAACAGCTTTATCACTCAAATATCATCTTTAAATCAGTGCAGGCGCAAGCACTCTCTCACAGTCTCACAGCACTCTCTCACAGTCTCACAGTCTCACAGCACTCTCTCACAGTCTCAGAGCACTCTCTCACAGTCTCACAGCACTCTCTCACAGTCTCAGAGCACTCTCTCACAGTCTCACAGCACTCTCTCCCAGTCTCACAGCACTCTCTCACAGTCTCACAGTCTCACAGCACTCTCTCACAGTCTCACAGCACTCTCTCACAGTCTTTACAGCACTCTCTCACAGTCTCACAGCACTCTCTCCCAGTCTCACAGCACTCTCTCACAGTCTCAGAGCACTCTCTAAAGCTCCCAGTCTCACAGCACTCTCTCACAGTCTCAGAGCACTAACTGTTAAATGATATGCTCTCACAGTCTCACAGCACTCTCTCACAGTCTCAGAGCACTCTCTCACAGTCTCACAGCACTCTCTCACAGTCTCAGAGCACTCTCTCACAGTCTCAGAGCTAGGGCCTCTCTCACAGTCTCACAGTCTCACAGTCTCACAGCACTCTCTCACAGTCTCACAGCACTCTCTCACAGTCTCACAGTCTCACAGTCTCACAGCACTCTCTCACAGTCTCACAGCACTCTCTCACAGTCTCACTCTCTCACAGTCTTTACAGCACTCTCTCACAGTCTCACAGCACTCTCTCCCAGTCTCACAGCACTCTCTCACAGTCTCACAGCACTCTCTCACAGTCTCACAGTCTCACAGTCTCACAGCACTCTCTCACAGTCTCACAGCACTCTCTCACAGTCTCACAGCACTCTCTCACAGTCTCACAGCACTCTCTCACAGTCTCACTCTCTCACAGTCTCACAGCACTCTCTCACAGTCTCACAGCACTCTCTCACAGTCTCACAGCACTCTCTCACAGTCTCACAGCACTCTCTCACAGTCTCACAGTCTCACAGCACTCTCTCACAGTCTCACAGCACTCTCTCCCAGTCTTTACAGCACTCTCTCACAGTCTCACAGCACTCTCTCACAGCCTTTTTCAATTCCATTCAAATTGCATCCAAATCAGATGACCCTGTTCAAGATATATACAGTGCCTTGCGAAAGTATTCGGCCTCCTTGAACTTTGCGACCTTTTGCCACATTTCAGGCTTCAAACATAAATATATAAAACTGTCTTTTTTTGTGAAGAATCAACAACAAGTGCGACACAATCATGAAGTGGAACGACATTTATTGGATATTTCAAACTTTTTTAACAAATCAAAAACTGAAAAATTGGGCGTGCAAAATTATTCAGCCCCTTTACTTTCAGTGCAGCAAACTCTCTCCAGATGTTCAGTGAGGATCTCTGAATGATCCAATGTTGACCTAAATGACTAATGATGATAAATACAATCCACCTGTGTGTAATCAAGTCTCCGTATAAATGCACCTGCACTGTGATAGTCTCAGAGGTCTGTTAAAAGCGCAGAGAGCATCATGAAGAACAAGGAACACACCAGGCAGGTCCGAGATACTGTTGTGAAGAAGTTTAAAGCCGGATTTGGATACAAAAAGATTTCCCAAGCTTTAAACATCCCAAGGAGCACTGTGCAAGCAATAATATTGAAATGGAAGGAGTATCAGACCACTGCAAATCTACCAAGACCTGGCCGTCCCTCTAAACTTTCAGCTCATACAAGGAGAAGACTGATCAGAGATGCAGCCAAGAGGCCCATGATCACTCTGGATGAACTGCAGAGATCTACAGCTGAGGGGGGAGACTCTATCCATAGGACAACAATCAGTCGTATATTGCACAAATCTGGCCTTTATGGAAGAGTGGCAAGAAGAAAGACATTTCTTAAAGATATCCATAAAAAGTGTCGTTTTAAAGTTTGCCACAAGCCACCTGGGAGACACACCAAACATGTGGAAGAAGGTGCTCTGGTCAGATGAAACCAAAATTGAACTTTTTGGCAACAATGCAAAACGTTATGTTTGGCGTAAAAGCAACACAGCTCATCACCCTGAACACACCATCCCCACTGTCAAACATGGTGGTGGCAGCATCATGGTTTGGGCCTGCTTTTCTTCAGCAGGGACAGGGAAGATGGTTCAAATTGATGGGAAGATGGATGGAGCAAAATACAGGACCATTCTGGAAGAAAACCTGATGGGGTCTGCAAAAGACCTGAGACTGGGACGGAGATTTGTCTTCCAACAAGACAATGATCCAAAAGATAAAGCAAAATCTACAATGGAATGGTTCAAAAATAAACATATCCAGGTGTTAGAATGGCCAAGTCAAAGTCCAGACCTGAATCCAATCGAGAATCTGTGGAAAGAACTGAAAACTGCTGTTCACAAATGCTCTCCATCCAACCTCACTGAGCTCGAGCTGTTTTGCAAGGAGGAATGGGAAAAAATTCAGTCTCTCGATGTGCAAAACTGATAGAGACATACCCCAAGCGACTTACAGCTGTAATCGCAGCAAAAGGTGGCGCTACAAAGTATTAACTTAAGGGGGCTGAATAATTTTGCACGCCCAATAGTTCAGTTTTTGATTTGTTAAAAAAGTTTGAAATATCCAATAAATGTCGTTCCACTTCATGATTGTGTCCCACTTGTTGTTGATTCTTCACAAAAAATACAGTTTTATATCTTTATGTTTGAAGCCTGAAATGTGGCAAAAGGTCGCAAAGTTCAAGGGGGCCGAATACTTTCGCAAGGCACTGTATCTTGATTTGATGACAGTACATTGATTTTCTTTAAAAAAAACAAGGACATTTCTAAGTGGGGTCACTTAGAAATGTATATATATATATATATATATATATATATATATATATATATATATACTACCATTCAAAAGTTTGGGGCCACTTAGAAATGTCCTTGTTTTTGAAAGAAAATCACATTTTCTGTCCATAAAAATAACAGCAAATAGATCAGAAATACAGTGTAGACATTGTTAATAAATTACTAAATAACTATGATATATTTGGTTAATTTGCCCTTTCAATGTACTGTCATCAAATCAATGTAGTGTCATCAAATCAATGTACTGTCATCAAATCAATGTACTGTCATCAAATCAATGTACTGTCATCAAATCAATGTACTGTCATCAAATCAATGTAGTGTCATTTAGAGATGCAGATTTTTTGGGGGGGTCAGCCACTTTTAAATAAACAAAAGCATAGAAAGAGACCATGACCTTTCAGTAAGCTGTTAAGAAGTATGTGTCTCTATTATTAGCTCTCTACTGCCAGTTCAGTATGCAATTAGGTTACGGCTGCATGAGTCCCCCTGCTACGCCGCCGTGCCCCGCCGCCCAGACGCCTTTCCAGCCCAGAACCCGGGATTCAGATGCCTCAGATCACATCTGATAACATCACGCTTTGTTTCACTCTTAACAGCAAGAAACAAAACATACAATGTTGCAGAATGTTTAGTGAGGACAAAGTATCAACGTGGGGGTGAAGATGCATCAAAAGATAGATAAAAATATATCTTCCTTGTTAAGTGTAGAATTAATGTGGAATCTGCTTCATATGAACTGAGTCACTTCCATGGATATTTTGCAGTACTACAAGGAGATATGCAGGTTGACGTTCATTGTGATGAGTCTTGGCCTGGAGCCGGAACTGGGTGATTTCTCCTTAGATAGGCCAGCTACAAAGTCAAAATTGGCTATAATTTTTTTTTTATAAAACAATGTAAAAAAAAATAATTTAAGGTTAGGGTTAGGCATTAGGGTTAGGGTTAGGCATTAGGGTTAGGGTTAGGTTTAAGGTTAGGGTTAGGCATTAGGGTTAGGAGTGTAGTTAAGGTTAGGTTTAGGGTTAGGTATTAGGGTTAGGAGGGTTAGGAGTGTGGTTAAGGTTAGGGTTAGGGTTAGGCATTAGGGTTAAGGTTAGGTTTAAGGTTAGGGTTAGGCATTAGGGTTAGGAGTGTGGTTAAGGTTAGGTTTAGGGTTAGGGTTAGGCATTAGGGTTAGGAGTGTAGTTAAGGTTAGGGTTAGGGTTAGGCATTAGGTTAGGGAGTGTGGTTAGGCATTAGGGTTAGGGTTAGGGTTAGGCATTAGGGTTAAGGTTAGGTTTAAGGTTAGGGTTAGGCATTAGGGTTAGGAGTGTAGTTAAGGTTAGGGTTAGGGTTAGGCATTAGGGTTAGGAGTGTGGTTAAGGTTAGGGTTAGGGTTAGGCATTAGGGTTAAGGTTAGGTTTAAGGTTAGGGTTAGGCATTAGGGTTAGGGTTAGGCATTAGGGTTAAGGTTAGGTTTAAGGTTAGGGTTAGGCATTAGGGTTAGGAGTGTAGTTAAGGTTAGGGTTAGGGTTAGGTTAGGCATTAGGGTTAGGAGTGTGGTTAAGGTTAGGGTTAGGGTTAGGCATTAGGGTTAAGGTTAGGTTTAAGGTTAGGGTTAGGCATTAGGGTTAGGAGTGTAGTTAAGGTTAGGGTTAGGGTTAGGTATTAGAGTTAGGAGTGTGGTTAAGGTTAGGGTTAAGGTTAGGTTTAGGCATTAGGGTTGGGAGTGTGGTTAAGGTTAGGGTTAGGCATTAGGCATTAGGGTTAGGAGTGTGGTTAAGGTTAGGGTTATGGTTAGGGTTAAGGGTTTGGAGTTAGGAGTTAGGGTTAGGGTTAGGGGTTAGGGTTAGGAGTTAGAGTTAGGAGTTAGGAGTTAGTGTTAGAGTTAGGGTTAGGGTTAGGAGTTAGGAGTTAGGAGTTAGTGTTAGAGTTAGGGTTAGGGTTAGGAGTTAGGAGTTAGGGGTTAGGAGTTAGGAGTTAGGAGTTAGGGTTAGGAGTTAGGAGTTAGGGGTTAGGGGTTAGGAGTTAGGGGTTAGGAGTTAGAGTTAGGAGTTAGGACTTAGCGTTAGGGTTAGAGTTAGGAGTTAGGGTTAGAGTTAGGAGTTAGGGGTTATGAGTTAGGGGTTAGGGGTTAGGAGTTAGGGGTTAGGAGTTAGGAGTTAGGGTTAGAGTTAGGGGTTAGGAGTTAGGAGTTAGGGTTAGAGTTAGGAGTTGGAGTTTTAGGAGTTAGGAGTTAGGAGTTAGGGGTTAGGGGTTAGGAGTTAGGAGTTAGGAGTTAGGAGTTAGGGTTAGGATTAGAGTTAGGAGTTAGGAGTTAGCGTTAGGGTTAGAGTTAGGAGTTAGGAGTTAGGCGTTAGGGGTTAGAGTTAGAGTTAGGAGTTAGGCGTTAGGCGTTAGGGGTTAGGGTTAGAGTGTGGGTTAGAGTTAGGAGTTAGGGTTAGGGTTAGGAGTTAGGAGTTAGGAGTTAGGAGTTAGGGTTAGAGTTAGGGTTAGGAGTTAGGGTTAGGGTTAGAGTTAGGGTTAGGAGTTAGGAGTTAGGAGTTGGGGTTAGGAGTTAGGGTTAGGAGTTAGGGTTAGGGTTAGGCATTGGAGTTAGGAGTGTGGTTAAGGTAAAGGTTAGGGGTTAAGGTTAGGTTTAGGAGTGTGGGTTAAGGTTAAGGTTAGGGGTTAAGAGTTAGGGTTAGGAGTGTGGTTAGGAGTTAAGGTTAGGGGTTAAGGTTAGGGTTAGGAGTGGGTTAAGGTTAAGGTTAGGGGTTAAGGTTAGGGTTAGGAGTGTGGGTTAAGGTTAAGGTTAGGGGTTAAGGTTAGGGTTAGGAGTGTGGTTAAGGTTAAGGTTAGGGGTTAAGGTTAGGGTTAGGAGTGTGTTTAAGGTTAAGGTTAGGGGTTAAGGTTAGGGTTAGGAGTGTGGGTTAAGGTTAAGGTTAGGGGTTAAGGTTAGGGTTAGGAGTGTGGGTTAAGGTTAGGGGTTAAGGTTAGGGTTAGGAGTGTGGTTAAGGTTAAGGTTAGGGGTTAAGGTTAGGGTTAGGAGTGTGGTTAAGGTTAAGGTTAGGGGTTAAGGTTAGGGTTAGGAGTGTGGGTTAAGGTTAGGGGTTAAGGTTAGGGTTAGGAGTGTGGGTTAAGGTTAGGGGTTAAGGTTAGGGTTAGGAGTGTGGGTTAAGGTTAGGGGTTAAGGTTAGGGTTAGGAGTGTGGGTTAAGGTTAGGGGTTAAGGTTAGGGTTAGGAGTGTGGGTTAAGGTTAGGGGTTAAGGTTAGGGTTAGGAGTGTGGGTTAAGGTTAGGGGTTAAAGTTAGGGTTAGGAGTGTGGTTAAGGTTAAGGTTAGGGGTTAAGGTTAGGGTTAGGAGTGTGGTTAAGGTTAAGGTTAGGGGTTAAGGTTAGGGTTAGGAGTGTGGGTTAAGGTTAGGGGTTAAGGTTAGGGTTAGGAGTGTGGGTTAAGGTTAGGGTTAGGAGTGTGGGTTAAGGTTAGGGGTTAAGGTTAGGGTTAGGAGTGTGGGTTAAGGTTAGGGGTTAAGGTTAGGGTTAGGAGTGTGGGTTAAGGTTAGGGGTTAAGGTTAAGGTTAGGAGTGTGGTTAAGGTTAAGGTTAGGCGTTAAGGTTAGGGTTAGGAGTGTGGGTTAAGGTTAGGGGTTAAGGTTAGGGTTAGGAGTGTGGTTAAGGTTAAGGTTAGGGGTTAAGGTTAGGGTTAGGAGTGTGGTTAAGGTTAAGGTTAGGGGTTAAGGTTAGGGTTAGGAGTGTGGGTTAAGGTTAAGGTTAGGGGTTAAGGTTAGGGTTAGGAGTGTGGTTAAGGTTAAGGTTAGGGGTTAAGGTTAGGGTTAGGAGTGTGGGTTAAGGTTAGGGGTTAAGGTTAGGGTTAGGAGTGTGGGTTAAGGTTAGGGGTTAAGGTTAGGGTTAGGAGTGTGGTTAAGGTTAAGGTTAGGGGTTAAGGTTAGGGTTAGGAGTGTGGGTTAAGGTTAGGGGTTAAGGTTAGGGTTAGGAGTGTGGGTTAAGGTTTAAAATGACTTTGTGGCTGTGCCAGCTAGTGACCACTCTGCAGAGCTGCCTCCAGAGCAACATTCATGGTGGAAAAACGCTAACCTGAGAAGAGATATTGGACTAATATTGATTGTTCCCTCTGTCTGTACAGGTCTAATGTCTCACCAATGCTCTAGGTTCTCAGGGGATAAACCCACTGACCTTCTGCGGTTTGCTGTCACTCTCCTGAGATAGCCTATACATTATTCAGTCAGGCAATCCTACAACAGGGTAAGCTTCACTTGATAATTACATTTCTTAGCTGTTGTGTGACAGCAACATAATATTCTCCTGCCAGGAATGTTCCATTTACAATACTTCAGTGTGATCAATGGTCCCTTGTGATTCATACCGTACGTTTTAAAATCAACCGTCCGTGCCCATCGTCGTTGACATGTAATGAAGTGGGTGGTTGTTCTAAGCATGTGGACACAGCATGTTAACAGTTAACCCAACATGGAGTTCTGCCGTCTGAAATTGATCACAGTAGCTTTGGCTCTATTTACCCTACTTAGACAGGCCTGTGTGTTAAGCCCCAGAGGATTTAACATTTCCAACTGTCAAAATGAATTAACCGGCCACAAATACTACTTCAATCCCGTGGTTTTAAATCAAGTCAACTCGCGTATGAACCACAGCAACTAAAGTTTCCTCGTTTTATTTCTTTTTATTTTTTTATTTTTTTTTTTTAAATAAAATGAGTAATGTTACATGTGACTCCTGTTGTTCTGTTGTCCTGAGTGTGTGTGTGTGTGTGTGCGTACGTGTGTGCGTGTGCGTGTGCATGTGCGTGTGCAGGGCAAGGCGCGCGCGTGTGTGTGTGTGTGTGTGCGTACGTGTGTGTGTGTGCGTGTGTGTCTGCATGTGGCATGCCTGTGTGTGTGTGTGTGTGTGTGTGTGTGTGTGTGTGTGTCATGTCTATAATTTACAAGTAAGGAATGAGACACTGACCAAAACTAAAAGCATAAACACACAATAGAAATATCATAGTAACACCAAAATAACACCATAGTAACATAATATTAACATCCTAGTACCACCATAGTAACATCATAGTAACACCATAGTAACATCATAGTAACATCATAGTAACACCATAGTAACATCATAGTAACACCATAGTAACACCATAGTAACACCATAGTAACACCATAGTAACATCATAGTAACACCATAGTAACACCATTGTAACACCATTGTAACACCATATTAACACCATAGTAACACCATAGTAACACCATAGTAACACCATAGTAACACCAATGTAACACTCATAGTAACAATTTAGCAGTAGTGGTGTGGGGGCTGTGCTTTGGCAAAGTGGGTGGGGTTATATCCTTCCTGTTTGGCCCTGTCCGGGGTGTCCTCGGGATGGGGCCACAGTGTCTCCTGACCCTCCTGTCTCAGCCTCCAGTATTTATGCTGCAGTAGTTTGTGTCGGGGCTAGGGTCAGTTTGTTATATCTAGAGTACTTCTCCTGTCCTATTCGGTGTCCTGTGTGAATCTAAGTGTGCGTTCTCTAATTCTCTCCTCTCTCTTTCTTCTCTCTCTCGGGAGGACCTGAGCCCTAGGACCGTGCCCCAGGACTACCTGACATGATGACTCCTTGCTGTCCCCAGTCCACCTGACTGTGCTGCTGCTCCAGTTTCAACTGTTCTGCCTTATTATTATTCGACCATGCTGGTCATTTATGAACATTTGAACATCTTGGCCATGTTCTGTTATAATCTCCACCCGGCACAGCCAGAAGAGGACTGGCCACACCACATAGCCTGGTTCCTCTCTAGGTTTCTTCCTAGGTTCTGGCCTTTCTATGGAGTTTTTCCTAGCCACTGTGCTTTTACACCTGCATTGCTTGCTGTTTGGGGTTTTAGGCTGGGTTTCTGTACAGCACTTTGAGATATCAGCTGATGTACGAAGGGCTATTTAAATAAATTTGATTTGATTTGATTTGATACCACCATAGTAACACAATAGTAACACCATATTAACACCATTGTAACACCATAGTAACACCATATTAACACCATTGTAACATCATAGTTGCATAATATTAACACCATAGTAACATCATAGTAACAGTATCATAGTAACATCATAGTAACACCATAGTAACACCATAGTAACACCTTAGTAAACCATAGTAACACCTTAGTAACACTATAGTAACATCATAGTAACATCATAGTAACACCATAGTATGACCTTAGTAACATCATAGTAACACCTTAGTAACACTATAGTAACACTATAGTAACATCATATTAACATCATAGTAACACCATAGTAACACCTTAGTAACAACATAGTAACACCATATTAACACCTTAGTAACAATTCATAGTAACATCAAAGTAAACACCATAGTAACATCATAGTAACATCATTGTAACACCATATGCGAACATCATAGTAACACCTTAGTAACACCTTAGTAACATCATAGTAACATCATAGTAACACCATAGTAACATCATAGTAACACCATATTAACATCATAGTAACACCTTAGTAACACCTTAGTAACATCATAGTAACATCATAGTAACACCTTAGTAACATCATAGTAACACCATAGTAACACCATAGTAACACCATAGTAACACCTTAGTAACACCATAGTTGCATTATATTAACACCATAGTAACATCATTGTAGCGTAATATTTACACCTTAATATTAACGCCAAATCAAATCAAATGTTATTGGTCACATGTGCCAAATAGAACAGGTGTAGTAGACCTTACAATGAAATGCTGAATACAACAGGTGTAGTAGACCTTACAATGAAATGCTGAATACAACAGGTGTAGTAGACCTTACAATGAAATGCTGAATACAACAGGTGTAGTAGACCTTACAATGAAATGCTGAATACAACAGGTGTAGTAGACCTTACAAATGAAATGCTGAATACAACAGGTGTAGTAGACCTTACAATGAAAATGCTGAATACAACAGGTGTAGTAGACCTTACAATGAAATGCTGAATACAACAGGTGTAGTAGACCTTACAATGAAATGCTGAATACAACAGGTGTAGTAGACCTTACAATGAAATGCTGAATACAACAGGTGTAGTAGACCTTACAATGAAATGCTGAATACAACAGGTGTAGTAGACCTTACAATGAAATGCTGAATACAACAGGTGTAGTAGACCTTACAATGAAATGCTGAATACAACAGGTGTAGTAGACCTTACAATGAAATGCTGAATTACAACAGGTGTAGTAGACTTCACAGTGAAATGCTGAATACAACAGGTGTAGTAGACCTCACAGTGAAATGCTGAATACAACAGGTGTAGTAGACTTACAGTGAAATGCTGAATACAACAGGTTTAGTGTAGACTTCACAGTGAAATGCTGAATACAACAGGTGTAGTAGACTCAGAGTGAAATGCTGAATACAACAGGTGTAGTAGACCTTACAGTGAAATGCTGAATACAACAGGTGTAGTAGACCTCACAGTGAAATGCTGAATACAACAGGTGTAGTAGACCTTACAGTGAAATGCTGAATACAACAGGTGTAGTAGACCTCACAGTGAAATGCTGAATACAACAGGTGTAGTAGACTTCACAGTGAAATGCTGAATACAACAGGTGTAGTAGACTTCACAGTGAAATGCTGAATACAACAGGTGTAGTAGACCTTACAATGAAATGCTGAATACAACAGGTGTAGTAGACCTTACAATGAAATGCTGAATAGAAACAGGTGTAGTAGACCTTACAATGAAATGCTGAATACAACAGGTGTAGTAGACCTTACAATGAAATGCTGAATACAACAGGTGTAGTAGACCTTACAATGAAATGCTGAATACAACAGGTGTAGTAGACCTTACAATGAAATGCTGAATACAACAGGTGTAGTAGACCTTACAATGAAATGCTGAATACAACAGGTGTAGTAGACCTTACAATGAAATGCTGAATACAACAGGTGTAGTAGACCTTACAATGAAATGCTGAATACAACAGGTGTAGTAGACCTTACAATGAAATGCTGAATACAACAGGTGTAGTAGACCTTACAATGAAATGCTGAAGAGTCAACAGGTGTAGTAGACCTTACAATGAAATGCTGAATACAACAGGTGTAGTAGACCTACAGACAATGAAATGCTGAATTACAACAGGTGTAGTAGACTTCACAGTGAAATGCTGAATACAACAGGTGTAGTAGACCTCACAGTGAAATGCTGAATACAACAGGTGTAGTAGACTTCACAGTGAAATGCTGAATACAACAGGTGTAGTAGACTTCACAGTGAAATGCTGAATACAACAGGTGTAGTAGACCTTAGAGTGAAATGCTGAATACAACAGGTGTAGTAGACCTTACAGTGAAATGCTGAATACAACAGGTGTAGTAGACTCACAGTGAAATGCTGAATACAACAGGTGTAGTAGACCTTACAGTGAAATGCTGAATACAACAGGTGTAGTAGACCTCACAGTGAAATGCTGAATACAACAGGTGTAGTAGACTTCACAGTGAAATGCTGAATACAACAGGTGTAGTAGACTTCACAGTGAAATGCTGAATACAACAGGTGTAGTAGACCTTACAGTGAAATGCTGAATACAACAGGTGTAGTAGACCTTACAGTGAAATGCTGAATACAACAGGTGTAGTAGACTTCACAGTGAAATGCTGAATACAACAGGTGTAGTAGACTTCACAGTGAAATGCTGAATACAACAGGTGTAGTAGACCTTACAGTGAAATGCTGAATACAACAGGTGTAGTAGACCTTACAATGAAATGCTGAATACAACAGGTGTAGTAGACCTTACAATGAAATGCTGAATACAACAGGTGTAGTAGACCTTACAATGAAATGCTGAATACAACAGGTGTAGTAGACCTTACAATGAAATGCTGAATACAACAATGTGGGGGGGTAGACCTTACAATGAAATGCTGAATACAACAGGTGTAGTAGACCTTCAATGAAATGCTGAATACAACAGGTGTAGTAGACCTTACAATGAAATGCTGAATACAACAGGTGTAGTAGACCTTACAATGAAATGCTGAATACAACAGGTGTAGTAGACCTTACAATGAAATGCTGAATACAACAGGTGTAGTAGACCTTACAATGAAATGCTGAATACAACAGGTGTAGTAGGGGTCGGAAGAGTACAATGAAATGCTGAGAATACAACAGGTGTAGTAGACCTCACAGTGAAATGCTGAATACAACAGGTGTAGTAGACTTCACAGTGAAATGCTGAATACAACAGGTGTAGTAGACTTCACAGTGAAATGCTGAATACAACAGGTGTAGTAGACCTTACAGTGAAATGCTGAATACAACATGTGGGGGGTAGTAGACCTTACAGTGAAATGCTGAATACACAACAGGTGTAGTAGACCCTCACAGTGAAATGCTGAATACAACAGGTGGGGTAGTAGACCTTACAGTGAAATGCTGAATACAACAGGTGTAGTAGACCTCACAGTGAAATGCTGAATACAACAGGTGTAGTAGACTTCACAGTGAAATGCTGAATACAACAGGTGTAGTAGACTTCACAGTGAAATGCTGAATCAACAGGTGTAGTAGACCTTACAGTGAAATGCTGAATACAACAGGTGTAGTAGACCTACAGTGAAATGCTGAATACAGGGGTGTAGTAGACTTCACAGTGAAATGCTGAATACAACAGGTGGGGTAGACTTCAGACAGTGAAATGCTGGGGGTAGTATACCTTACAGTCAAATGCTGAATACAACAGGTGTAG
Source organism: Oncorhynchus nerka (assembly GCF_034236695.1). Taxonomy (NCBI): domain Eukaryota; kingdom Metazoa; phylum Chordata; class Actinopteri; order Salmoniformes; family Salmonidae; genus Oncorhynchus; species Oncorhynchus nerka. The sequence continues at coordinate 101,352,323 of NC_088417.1, read as the reverse complement.
TAGACCTTACAATGAAATGCTGAATACAACAGGTGTAGTAGACCTTACAGTGAAATGCTGAATACAACAGGTGTAGTAGACCTTACAGTGAAATGCTGAATACAACAGGTGTAGTCACAGTGAAATGCTGAAGACAATGGGTAGGTAGACCTTACAGTGAAATGCTGAATACAACAGGTAGTAGTAGACCTCACAGAAATGCTGAATACAACAGAGTGTAGTAGACCTACAGTGAAATGCTGAATACAACAGGTGTAGTAGACCTCACAGTGAAATGCTGAATACAACAGGTGTAGTAGACCTTACCAGAGTACAGCCCCTAACCAACAATGCAGTTTAAAAATATGGAGAAGACTAAGAGATAAAAGTAACAAGTAATTAAAGAGCAGCAATAAAATAACAATATATACAGGGGGTGCCGGTACAGAGTCAATGTGGGGGTGCTGTACAGAGTCAATGTGGGGGTCACAGAGTCAATGTGGGCGGTACAGAGTCAATGTGGGGGGGTCAGTACAGAGTCAATGGGGGTGTGTCGGTACAGAGTCAATGTGGGGGTGCTGTACAGAGTCAATGTGGGGGGTGTCGGTACAGAGTCAATGTGTGGGGGGGTGTCGGTACAGAGTCAATGTGGGGGTGTCGGTACAGAGTCAATGTGGGGGGGTGTCGGTACAGAGTCAATGTGGGGGTGTCGGTACAGAGTCAATGTGGGGGGTGTCGGTACAGGGTCAATGTGGGGGTGCATGTACAGAGTCAATGGGGGGTGTCGGTACAGAGTCAATGTGGGGGTGTCAATGTGGGGTGGTACAGAGTCAATGTGGGGGTGTCGGTACACAGAGTCAATGTGGGGGGTGTCGGTACAGAGTCAATGTGGGGGGTGTCGGTACAGAGTCAATGTGTGGGGGTGTCAGAGTACAGAGTCAATGTGGGTGGGGGCTGTCGGTACAGAGTCAATGTGGGGGTGCAATGGGGGTACAGAGTCAATGTGGGGGTACAGAGTCAATGTGGGGGGTACAGAGTCAATGTGGGGGGGGGAGTCGGTACAGAGTCAATGTGGGGGGGGTGTCGGTACAGGAGTCAATGTGGGGGGTGCAGGTACAGAGTCAATGTGGGGGGATGTCGGTACAGAGTCAATGTGGGGGGTGTCAATGGGGGGTACAGAGTCAATGTGGGGCTGACAGAGTCAATGGGGGTGTACAGAGTCAATGTGGGGGTGTCGGTACAGAGTCAATGTGGGGGTACGGTACAGAATCAATGTGGGGGGGGTGCCATTACAGAGTCAATGGGGGGGGTCGGTACAGAGAGTCAATGTGGGGGGTGTCGGTACAGAGTCAATGTGGGGGTGTAGGTACAGAGTCAATGGGGGGGTGTCGGTACAGAGTTAAATGGGGAGTGTCGGTACAGAGTCAATGTGGGGTGCCGTACAGAGTCAATGTGGGGGTGTCGGTACAGAGTCAATGTGGGGGGGGGGGTGCGGTACAGAGTCAATGTGGGGGTACAGAGTGGTACAGAGTCAATGTGGGGGGGTGAGTCTCACAGAGTCAATGTGGGGGGTGTCGGTACAGAGTCAATGTGGGGTTTGTTACAGAGTCAATGTGGGGGTGTCGGTACAGAGTCAATGTGGGGGTACAGAGTCTGCACAGAGTCAATGTGGGGGCCGGTCAACAGAGTCAATGTGGGGGGGGTCTCGGTACAGAGTCAATGTGGGGGGTCGGTACAGAGTCAATGTGGGGGGTGTCGGTACAGAGTCAATGTGGGGGGGTGTCGGTACAGAGTCAATGTGGGGGGTGTCAATGGGGGTACAGAGTCAATGTGGGGGTGTCGGTACAGAGTCAATGTGGGGGGTCGGTACAGAGTCAATGTGGGGGGTGGTACAGAGTCAATGGGGGTGTCAGGTACAGAGTCAATGTGGGGGGGTGGTTGTACAGAGTCAATGTGGGGGGTGTCGGTACAGAGTCAATGTGGGGGGAGAGCTGCACAGAGTCAATGTGGGGGTGTCAGTACAGGGTCAATGTGGGGGTGCTGAACAGAGTCAATGTGGGGGGTACAGTGAGTCACAGAGTCAATGTGGGGGGCCGGTACAGAGTCAATGTGGGGTGTCGGTACAGAGTCAATGTGGGGGTGTCGGTACAGAGTCAATGTGGGGGGCTTGTCGGTACAGAGTCAATGTGGGGGTGTCGGTACAGAGTCAATGTGGGGGTGTCACAGAGTCAATGTGGGGGTGTCGGTACAGAGTCAATGTGGGGGTGCCGGTACAGAGTCAATGTGGGGGGGTGTCGGTACAGAGTCAATGTGGGGGTGTCGGTACAGAGTCAATGTGGGGTGTCGGTACAGAGTCAATGTGGGGGTGCGGTACAGAGTCAATGTGGGGGTGTCTGCAGAGTCAATGTGGGGGGTGCCGGTACAGAGTCAATGTGGGGGTTTGTCGGTACAGAGTCAATGTGGGGGTGTCGGTACAGAGTCAATGTGGGGGTGTTGGTACAGAGTCAATGTGGGGGGTGCGGTACAGAGTCAATGTGGGGGGGGCGGTACAGAGTCAATGTGGGGGTGTCGGTACAGAGTCAATGTGGGGAGGTGTCGGTACAGAGTCAATGTGGGGTGTCGGTACTGAGTCAATGTGGGGGGGGGTGTACAGAGTCGGGCTGCACAGAGTCAATGAGGGGGGTCCGGTACAGAGTCAATGTGGGGGTGTCGGTACAGGGTCAATGTCGGGGGTGCCTGCACAGAGTCAATGTGGGGGGGTGAGTCGGTACAGAGTCAATGTGGGGGGTGTCGGTACAGAGTCAATGTGGGAGGTGTCGGTACAGAGTCAATGTGGGGGGTGTCGGTACAGAGTCAATGTGGGGGTGCCGGTACAGAGTCAATGTGGGGGGGGTGTCGGTACAGAGTCAATGTGGGGGTGTCGGTACAGAGTCAATGTGGGGTGTCGGTACAGAGTCAATGGGGGGGGTGTCGGTACAGAGTCAATGTGGGGGGTGTCGGTACAGAGTCAATGTGGGGGTGTCGGTACAGAGTCAATGTGGGGGTGGGGGGTCGGTACAGAGTCAATGTGGGGGTGGTACAGAGTCGGTACAGAGTCAATGTGGGGGTGGCAGAGTCAACAGAGTCAATGAGGGGGTGTCGGTAACAGGGTCATGTGGGGGGGTGAGGTCACAGGGGGTCAATGTGGGGGGTGCCGGTACAGAGTCAATGTGGGGGGTGTCGGTACAGAGTCAATGTGGGGGGGTGTCTGTACAGAGTCAATGGGGGGGTGCATAGTACAGGTCATAACAGAGTCAATGTGGGGGTGTTCTTGGAGCGGTACAGAGTCAATGGGGGGTGCAATGAAAACAATGGTACAGGGTCAATGTGGGGGGTCCTAAAATAAGAAATTAAAGAGTCACAGGGTCAATGTGGGGGGTGCGGTACAGAGTCAATGTGGGGGGGTGTCGGTACAGGGTCAATGGGTGGTGGGGGTGCGGTACAGAGTCAATGTAGGGGGGCACTGGTTAGTCGAGGTAGTATGTACATGTCAACATCATAGTAACGCCATAGTACGCTTTAATGAGTAATAATGTGGTACATAACTGGCGTTGTTGAAAGGGGACATTCCCCTGGGCTTTAATCACATTATATTGCACAGTAAAGGCAGTAACCTAATTTGTGGGGGGTGTCGGTACACGTTCTTGGAGCGGAGATGACTCGGGTGAGGGGTGATGTCACACGTGAGACCGATATCACTCTTCTCAGATCATTACACACCAATGGACTTACATTACACACCAATGGACTTACATTACACACCAATGGACTTACATTACACACCAATGGACTTACATTATACACCAATGGACTTTACATTATACACCAATGGACTTACATTTCCAAACATATCTCCATTTTAGCAATGAAAACAATGGTTATCAACCAAGAGGTATAAACAAATAAATAGTTACGTTGACTATTGGTTCTTGAAGGGTCCTAAAATAAGAAATTAAAAGAGTTGTCAGGTCATGTTTTAAGAGCAAGACAGAGTCTGGCTCTCTCCGGGTCGACATACCTCCTCCACAAGTTGGAATTCGACTTTAAATCACCTTGAAACATTTTAATGTACTGAAAAGACAAAGTCGTTGGTCCTTAAGCAACAACCGGCAACAAGCAAATACACAAAACACATTATGTGGCAATTTGCTCCCTGGCATTGCATACCAACAATGCAGTTTAATGGTCTAGACTCTGTGTAGGGTGGCCTAGTGGTTAGAGTGTAGAGGCGGCAGTGGTTAGAGTAGCCTAGTGGTTAGAGTGTAGAGGCGGCAGGGTAGCCTAGTGGTTAGAGGGTTAGGAGTAGTGGCAGGGCAGGGTGGGTTAGGAGTGTAGAGGCTATATAGGGCAGGGTTAGGGTAGCCTAGTGGTTGGGGAGTAGAGGCGGCAGGTAGGATAGGTGGTTAGGGAGGTAGAGGTGGCAGGGCAGGTTAGTGGTAGAGTGGTAGAGGGCAGGTTAGCCTAGTGGTTAGAGTGGTAGAGGTGGCAGGGTAGCCTAGTGGTTAGGGCAGGGAGGTAGTGGACTAGGTGGGGTTTAGGGTTAGGGAGTGTAGAGGTGGCAGGGTAGCCTAGTGGTTAGAGTGTAGAGGTGGCAGGTGACCTAGTGGTTAGAGTAGTAGAGGCAGGGTTAGGGTAGCCTAGTGGTTAGAGTGTAGAGTGGTGGTAGGGTGGCCTAGTGGTGTAGACTGGCTATATAGGGCAGGGTAGTAGAGGCTAGAGGCAGAGGGTAGCCTAGTGGTTAGAGTAGTAGAGGCGGCAGGGTAGCCTAGGTGGCTATATAGGACAGGGTTAGGGAGTGTAGAGGCGGCAGGGTAGGGCAGGGTTAGGGTAGCAGGGTTGGGGTTTAGAGTGTAGAGTGGCGGCAGGGTAGCCTAGTGGTTAGAGTGTTGGACTAGTAACCGAAAGGTTGCAAGTTTGAACCCGAGCTAGGACAAGGTACAAATCTGTCGTAGTCTGCCCCTGAACAGGCAGTTAACCCACTGTTCCTATGGCCGTCATTGAAAATAAGAATTTGTTCTTAACTGACTTGGTTAGTTAAATAAAGGTAAAGAAATATCCAAATTTAAATGCAGACAATTTACCAGTCCCCATTACCATGCAGGGTTAGGTAGTATTTCAACATATAGGAATTGTGTGCTATGACTTTTCAATGAAACACTTAGGCATGGGGAATTTTCATATTGCATCACGTTAACCAAATCTGACATCACGTTAAGTAAATCTGACATCACAACCGTTAGGGTTAAATCTGACATCACGTAGTAACCAAATCTGACATCAGGGTAGGGTTAGGGTAAAGTCTGTGCAGGGTTACGTAACTAAATCTGACATCACGTAACCAAATCTGACATCACGTAGTAACCAAATCTGACATCACGACTTAACCAAATCTGACATCACGACTAAACTAAATCTGGCATCACGTTAACCAAATCTGACATCACGTTAACCAAATCTGGCATCACGTAACCATCTGGCATCACGTTAACCAAATAGTGGACATCACGCTAACCAAATCTGACATCACGTTAACCAAAGGGTAGTAGTGGACATCACGTTAACCAAATCGACATCACGTAGTAACTATATAGGGCAGAAATCTGACATCACGTTAACCAAATCTGGCATCACGTTAACCAAATCTGGCATCAGCAAATTATTCAAGGAAGTGTTGTATCACTCATCTCTGGAGAGAGGTTACACTCATAACAGTCAGACAATTTTATTTAACTTTTATTTAACTAGGCAATATATATTACAAGGCTTGGAAAAGTGGACACTAAAGAATAATCTTCTTACCTGCTATTCAAGTCACACAGTAAATCAGGAATCGTGTCTTTAGGTGACTTTTTGTTAAGGGTTTTTCCATTGATTCATCAATCAGAGTTAGTAGGGTAAACTGGAAAAAGATCCTCCCAAGCTCCTTGGAAGTGTCTAGACTCTGTGTAGAGTAAGCAGATGGATCCTTGGGAGTGTCTAGACACTGTGTAGTGTAATGCTTGGAACTGTCTAGACTATGTGTATAGTAAGGTTGGATCCTTGGAAGTGTCTAGACTCTGTGTAGTGTAAGGTTGGGTCCTTGGGAGTGTCTAGACTCTCTGGAGTGTAAGCTTGGATCTTGGAAGTGTCTAGACTCTGTGTAGTGTAAGCTTGGATCCTTGGAACTGTCTAGAGTCTGTGGAGAGTAAACTTGGATCCTTGGAAGTGTCTAGACTATGTGTAGAGTAAGGTTTAGTCCTTGGAACGGTCTAGACTCTGTGTAGAGTAAGCTTGCATCCTTGGAACTGTCTAGACTGTGTAAAGTAAGCTTGGATCCTTGGAACTGTCTAGACTATGTGTAGAGTAAGCTTGGATCCTTGGAACTGTCTAGACTCTGTGTAGAGTAAGCTTGAATTCTTGGAATGGTCTAGACTCTGTGTAGAGTAAGCTTGGATCCTTGGAACTGTCTATTCTCTGTAGTAGACTACGTTCGTAGATCCTTGGAACTGTCTAGACTCTTCTTGGAACATCTATGAGTAATGGAAGAAGAAGCTTTGTGTATCTCCATGTATAATCCTCAGAGCTCCTGGGGCTGCAGGGTTAGGTTAATTAGTGGATAAAGGGACTAGAGGAACTAGAGGAGTGGACTATAAGGAGAAAGATGAGTTAGGTTAGGGCTAGTGGACTTAGGGTAGTAGTGGACTATATAGGGCAGGGTTAGGATAGTAGTGCAGGGGACTATATAGTGGGGCAGGGTTAGGGTTAGGTAGTAGGTAGTGGACTATAGGGCTAGGGTATAGTGGACAGGCAGGGTTAGGGTAGTAGTGGACTATATAGGGCAGGGTTAGGGTTAGGGTAGTAGTAGGACTATATAGGGCAGGGTTAGGATAGTAGTGGACTATATAGGCAGGGTTAGGTAGTAGTGGACTATATAGGGCAGGGTTAGGGGTTAGTGGTAGTAGTGGACTATATAGGGCAGGGTTAGGGTAGTAGTGGACTATATAGGGCAGGGTTAGGGTTAGGGTAGTAGTGGACTATATAGGGCAGGGTTAGGGTAGTAGTGGACTATATAGGGCAGGGTTAGGGCAGGGTTAGGGTAGTAGTGGACTAGGGCATATAGGGCAGGGTTAGGGTAGGTAGTGGACTATATAGGGCAGGGGTTAGGTAGTAGTGGACTATATAGGGCAGGGTTAGGGTTAGGTAGTAGTGGACTATATAGGCAGGGTTAGGGGTAGTAGTGGACTTAGGGTGGGTTAGGTAGTAGTGGACTATATAGGGGTGGGTTAGGGCAGTGGTGGGGCAGGGTTAGGTAGTAGGACTATAGGGGGCAGGGTTAGGGTTAGGTAGTAGTGGACTATATAGGGCAGGGTTAGGTAGTAGGTTAGGGCAGGGTTAGGTAGTGGACTATATAGGGCAGGGTTAGGGTAGTAGTGGACTATATAGGGCAGGGGGTTAGGGTTAGTGGGGTAGTAGTGGACTATATAGGGCAGGGTTAGGTAGGGTAGTGGACTATATAGGGCAGGGTTAGGGTAGTAGTGGACTATATAGGGCAGGGTTAGGGTAGTAGTGGACTATATAGGGGCAGGGTTAGGTAGTAGTGGACTATATAGGGCAGTAGGTTAGGCAGGTAGTACTGGACCATATAGGCAGGGTTAGGGTAGTGGACTATATAGGGTTAGGGTAGTGGACTATATAGGGCAGGGTTAGGGTAGTAGTGGACTATATAGGGCAGGGTTAGGGTAGTAGTGGACTATATAGGGCAGGGTTAGGTAGTAGTGGACTATATAGGGGTTAGGCAGGGGCAGGGTTAGGTTAGGGTAGTAGTGGAGGCAGGGTTAGGGTATAGGGACTATATAGGCAGGGTTAGGGGTAGTAGTGGACATATAGGGTTAGGGTTAGGTAGTAGGACTATATAGGGCAGGGTTAGGGGCAGGGTTAGGCAGGGTTAGGTAGTAGGACTATATAGGGCAGGGTTAGGGTAGTAGTAGGACTATATAGGGCAGGGTTAGGGTTAGGTAGTAGGACTATATAGGCAGGGTTAGGGTTAGGTAGTAGTGGACTATATAGGGCAGGGTTATATAGGGCAGGGTTAGGGTAGTAGTGGACTATATAGGGCTATATAGGGCAGGGTTAGGTAGTAGTGGACTATATAGGGGCAGGGTTAGGGTTAGGGGTAGTAGTGGACTATATAGGCAGGGTTAGGTAGTAGTATGGACTATAGGGCAGGGTTAGGGTTAGGGACCATAGGGCAGTAGTGGACTATATAGGGGCAGGTTAGGGTAGTAGTGGACTATAGGGTTAGGGCAGGGTTAAGGTAGTGGACTATATAGGGCAGGGTTAGGGTAGTAGTGGACAGGGTTAGGGTAGTAGGCAGGGTTAGGTTAGGGTAGTAGTGGACTATATAGGGCAGGGTTAGGGTAGGTAGTAGTGGAATATATAGGGCAGGGTTAGGTTAGGTAGTAGTGGACTATATAGGGCAGGGTTAGGGTTAGGGGTTAGGCAGTAGTGGACTATATAGGCAGGGTTAGTAGTAGTGGACTATATAGGGCAGGGTTAGGGTAGTAGGGTTAGGGTAGTAGTGGACTATATAGGCAGGGCTTAGGGTTAGGGTTAGGGCAGGGGGTAGTAGTGGACTATATAGGGCAGGGTTAGGGTAGTAGTGGACTATAGGGTAGGGTTAGGTATAGGGCAGGGTTAGGGGGGTAGTAGTGGACTATATAGGGCAGGGTTAGGGTAGTAGTGGACTATATAGGGCAGGGTTAGGGTAGTAGTGGACTATATAGGGCAGGGGTTAGGGGTAGTAGTGGACTATATGGGGCAGGGTTAGGGGTAGTAGTGGACTATATAGGGCAGGGTTAGGGTAGTAGTGGACTATATAGGGCAGGGTTAGGGTAGGTAGTAGTGGACTATATAGGGCAGGGGGACTATATCGGGCAGGGTTAGGGTAGTAGTGGACTATATAGGGCAGGGTTAGGTAGTAGACTATGGGGAGAGGTTAGGTAGTAGTGGACAGGGTTAGGTTAGTAGTGGACTATATAGGGCAGGGTTAGGTAGTAGTGGACAGGGTTATATAGTGGACAGGGTTAGGGTTAGGGTAGTAGTGGACTATATAGGCAGTAGTGGTTAGGGTAGTAGTGGACTATATAGGGGGTTAGGTAGTAGGGTTAGGGTTAGGGTTAGTAGTGGACTATATAGGGCAGGGTTAGGGGTAGTAGTGGACATATAGGGCAGTGGTATAGGGGGTTAGGGTAGTAGTGGACTATATAGGGCAGGGTTAGGGTAGTAGTGGACTATATAGGGCAGGGGGTTAGGGTAGTAGTGGACTATATAGGCAGGGCTGGGGTAGGGTTAGGGTTAGGGTAGTAGTGGACTATATAGGCAGGGTTAGGTAGTAGTGGACTATATAGGGCAGGGTTAGGTTTAGTAGGGGACTATATAGGGCAGGGTTAGGGTAGTAGTGGACTATATAGGGCAGGGTTAGGGTAGTAGTGGACTATATAGGGCAGGGTTAGGGTAGTAGTGGACTATATAGGGCAGGGTTAGGGTTAGCAGTAGTGGACTATATAGGGCAGGTTAGGATAGTAGGCAGGGTTAGGGTTAGGTAGTAGTGGACTATATAGGGGCAGGGCAGGGACCATATAGGGCAGGGTTAGGGTTAGGGTAGTAGTGACTATATAGGGCAGGGTTAGGGTAGTAGTAGGACTATATAGGGCAGGGTTAGGGTAGTAGTGGACTATATAGGGCAGGGTTAGGGTTAGGTAGTAGTGGACTATAGGGCAGGGTTAGGGGCAGGGACTATATAGGCAGAGTTAGGGTTAGGGTAGTGGACTATATAGGGCAGGGTTAGGGTAGTAGACTATATAGGCAGGGTGGGTAGTACTATAGGGCAGGGTTAGGGTAGTAGTGGACTATATAGGGCAGGGGTTAGGGTTAGGGGGTAGTAGTGGACTATATAGGGCAGGGTTAGGTTAGGTAGTAGACTATAGGGCAGGGTTACAGTAGTGACTATATAGGCAGGGTTAGGGTAGTAGTGGACTATATAGGGCAGGGTTAGGGCTGGACTATAGGGCAGGGTTAGGGTAGTAGGACTATATAGGGCAGGGTTAGGGGATAGTAGTGGACTATATAGGGCAGGGTTAGGGTAGTAGTGGACTATATAGGGCAGGGTTAGGGTTAGGGTAGTAGTGGACTATATAGGGCAGGGTTAGGTAGTAGTGGACTATATAGGGCAGGGTTAGGGGTAGTAGTGGACTATATAGGGCAGGGTTAGGGTAGTAGTGGACTATATAGGGCAGGGTTAGGGTAGGGCAGTAGTGGACTATATAGGGCAGGGTTAGGGTAGTAGTGGACTATATAGGGCAGGGTTAGGGTAGTAGTGGACTATATAGGGCAGGGTTAGGTAGTAGTGGACTATATAGGGCAGGGTTAGGTAGTAGTGGACTATATAGGGCAGGGTTAGGGTAGGTAGTGGACTATATAGGGCAGGGTTAGGATAGTAGTGGACTATATAGGGCAGGGTTAGGTAGTAGTGGACTATAGGGCAGGGTTAGTAGTAGGACTATATAGGTAGGGTTATATAGGGCAGGGTTAGGGTAGTAGTGGACTATATAGGGCAGGGTTAGGGGGTAGTAGTGGACTATATAGGGCAGGGTTAGGGTAGTAGTGGACCTATATAGGGCAGGGTTAGGGTAGTAGTGGACTATATAGGGCAGGGTTAGGGTAGTAGTGGACTATATAGGGCAGGGTTAGGGGTAGTGGACTATATAGGGCAGGGTTAGGGTTAGGGGTAGTAGGGCTATATAGGGGGTTAGGGTTAGGGTAGTAGTGGACTATATAGGGCAGGGTTAGGGTAGTAGTGGACTATATAGGGCAGGGGGTTAGGGTAGGCAGGGTTAGTGGACTATATAGTGGACCATATAGGCAGGGTTGGCTAGGTAGTAGTGACTATATAGGCAGGGTTAGGGTTAGGGTAGTAGTGGACTATATAGGCAGGGTTAGGTAGTAGTGGACTATATAGGGACTATATAGGGTTAGGTAGTAGTGGACTATATAGGGCAGGGTTAGGGTAGTAGTGGACTATATAGGGCAGGGTTAGGGTAGGGTAGTGGACTATATAGGGCAGGTTAGGGTTAGGGTAGTAGTGGACTATATAGGGCAGGGTTAGGGTAGTAGTGGACTATATAGGGCAGGTTAGGTAGTAGCAGGGTTAGGGTAGAGTATATAGGGCAGGGTTAGGGTAGTAGTGGACTATATAGGCAGGGTTAGGGTAGTAGTGGACTATATAGGCAGGGTTAGGGTAGTAGTGGACTATAGGGCAGGGTTAGGGTAGTAGTGGACTATATAGGCAGGGGGTAGTAGGTAGTTAGTGGACTATATAGGGCAGGGTTAGGGTAGGTAGTAGTGGACTATATAGGGTTAGGCAGGGTTAGGGTTAGGGTAGTAGTGGACTATATAGGGCAGGGTTAGGGTAGTAGTGGACTATATAGGGCAGGGGGTTAGGGTAGTAGTGGACTATATAGGGCAGGGTTAGGGTTAGGGTAGTAGTGGACTATATAGGGCAGGGTTAGGGGTAGTAGTGGACTATATAGGGCAGGGTTAGGTAGTAGTGGACTATATAGGGTTAGGGTTAGTAGGTTAGGGTAGTAGTGGACTATATAGGGCAGGGTTAGGGTAGTAGTGGTTAGGGCAGGGTTAGGTAGTAGTGGACTATATAGGGCAGGGTTAGGGTAGTAGTGGACTATATAGGGTAGGGTTAGGGTAGGGTTAGGGCAGGGTTAGGGTAGTGGACTATATAGGGCAGGGTTAGGGTAGTAGTGGACTATATAGGGCAGGGTTAGGGTAGTAGTGGACATATATATAGGGCAGGGTTAGGGTAGTAGTGGACTATATAGGGCAGGGTTAGGGTTAGGGTAGTAGTGGACTATATAGGGCAGGGTTAGGGTTAGGTAGTAGTGGACTATATAGGCAGGGCAGGGTTAGGTAGTAGTGGACTATATAGGGCAGGGGTTAGGGCAGGGTTAGGGTTAGGGTAGTAGTGGACTATATAGGGCAGGGTTAGGGTTAGGGTAGTAGTGGACTATATAGGGCAGGGTTAGGGTTAGGTAGGAGTATGACATATAGGGCAGGGTTAGGGTAGTAGTAGGACTATATAGGGCAGGGTTAGGGTAGGCAGTAGTGGACTATATAGGGCAGGGTTAGGGTAGTAGTGGACTATATAGGCAGGTTAGGGTAGTATAGGGTAGGGTTAGGTTAGGGTAGTGGACTATATAGGGCAGGGTTAGGTAGTACTGGACTATATAGGCAGGGTTAGGGTTAGGTAGTAGTGGACTATATAGGGCAGGGTTAGGTAGTAGTAGTGGACTATATAGGGCAGGGTTAGGGTAGTAGTGGACTATATAGGGCAGGGTTAGGGTTAGGGACTATAGGGCAGTGGTTAGGCAGGGTTAGGTAGTAGTGGACTATATAGGGCAGGGTTAGGGTTAGGGTAGTAGTGGACTATATAGGGCAGGGTTAGGTAGTAGTGGACTATATAGGGCAGGGTTAGGGTAGTAGTGGACTATATAGGCAGGGTTAGGGTAGTAGTGGACTATATAGGGCAGGGTTAGGGTAGTAGTGGACTATATAGGGGGCAGGGTTAGGGTAGTAGTGGACTATATAGGGCAGGGTTAGGGTAGGGTAGTAGTGGACTATATAGGGCAGGGTTAGGGTAGTAGTGGACTATATAGGGCAGGGTTAGGGGTAGTAGTGGACTATATAGGGCAGGGTTAGGGTAGTAGTGGACTATATAGGGCAGGGTTAGGGTTAGGTAGTAGTGGACTATATAGGGCAGGGTTAGGTAGTAGTGGACTATATAGGGCAGGGTTAGGTTAGGTAGTAGTGGACTATATAGGGCAGGGTTAGGGTAGTAGTGGACTATATAGGCAGGGGGTAGGGTTAGGGCAGGGTTAGGGTAGTAGTGGACTATATAGGGCAGGGTTAGGGTAGTAGTGGACTATATAGGGCAGGGTTAGGGTAGTAGTGGACATATAGGCAGTAGTGGGTTAGGGTAGTAGTGGACTATATAGGGCAGGGTTAGGGCAGGGTTAGGGTTAGGGGTAGTAGTGGACTATATAGGGCAGGGTTAGGGTAGTAGTGGACTATATAGGGCAGGGTTAGGGTAGGGTAGTAGTAGGACTATATAGGGCAGGGTTAGGGTAGTAGTGGACTATATAGGGCAGGGTTAGGGTAGTAGTGGACTATATAGGGCAGGGTTAGGGTTAGGGTAGTAGTGGACTATATAGGGCAGGGTTAGGGTTAGTACTGGACTATATAGTGGGGCAGGGTTAGGGTTAGGGTAGTAGTGGACTATATAGGGCAGGGTTAGGGTAGTAGTGGACTATATAGGGTAGGGTTAGGGGGTAGTAGTGGACTATATAGGGCAGGGTTAGGGTAGTAGTGGACTATATAGGGCAGGGTTAGGGTTAGTAGTGGACTATATAGGGCAGGGTTAGGGTTAGGTAGTAGTGGATTATATAGGGCAGGGTTAGGGTAGTACTGGACTATATAGGGCAGGGTTAGTAGGTAGTAGTAGGGACTGGACTATATAGGGCAGTAGTGGTTAGGGTTAGTAGTGGACTATATAGGGCAGGGTTAGGGTAGTAGGTTAGGCAGGGTTAGGGTAGTAGTGGACTATAGGGCAGGGTTAGGGTAGTAGTGGGGCAGGGTTAGGGTAGTAGTGGACTATATAGGGCAGGGTTAGGGTAGTACTGTGGACTATATAGGGCAGGGTTAGGGTAGTAGTGGACTAGGGTTATAGGGCAGGGTTAGGGTAGTAGTGGACTATATAGGGCAGGGGGTTAGGGTAGTAGTGGACTATATAGGGCAGGGTTAGGGTAGTAGTGGACTATATAGGGCAGGGTTAGGGTTAGGGTAGTAGTGGACTATATAGGGCAGGGTTAGGGTTAGGATAGTAGTGGACTATATAGGGCAGGGTTAGGGTAGTAGTGGACTATATAGGGCAGGGTTAGGGGTAGTAGTGGTATAGGGCAGGGTTAGGGTAGTAGTGGACTATATAGGGCAGGGTTAGGGTAGTAGTGGACTATATAGTGGACTATATAGGGCAGGGTTAGGGTAGTAGTGGACTATATAGGGCAGGGTTAGGGTAGTAGTGGATATAGGGCAGGGGGTTAGGTAGTAGTGGACTATATAGGGCAGGGTTAGGGTTAGGTAGGGTAGTGGACTATATAGGGCAGGGTTAGGGTAGTGGACTATATAGGGCAGGGTTAGGGTAGTAGTGGACTATATAGGGCAGGGTTAGGGTAGTAGTGGACTATATAGGGCAGGGTTAGGGGGTAGTAGTGGACTATATAGGGCAGGGGGTTAGGGTAGTAGTGGACTATATAGGGCAGGGTTAGGGTTAGTAGTGGACTATATAGGGCAGGGTTAGGGTTAGGGTATATAGGGCAGGGTTGGACTATATAGGGCAGGGTTAGGGTTAGGTAGTAGTGGACTATATAGGGCAGGGTTAGGGTTAGGGTAGTAGTGGACTATATAGGGCAGGGTTAGGTAGTAGGCAGTAGTGGTATAGGGCAGGGTTAGGGTAGTAGTGGACTATAGGGCAGGGTTAGGGTAGTAGTGGACTATATAGGGCAGGGTTAGGGTAGTAGTGGACTATATAGGGCAGGTTAGGGGGTTAGTGGACTATATTAGGGGGTAGTAGTGGACTATATAGGGCAGGGTTAGGGTTAGGGTAGTAGTGGACTATATAGGGCAGGGTTAGGGTAGTAGTGGACTATATAGGGCAGGGTTAGGGTTAGGTAGTAGTGGACTATATAGGGCAGGGTTAGGGTAGTAGTGGACTATATCAGGTTAGGGTTAGGGTAGTAGGGCAGGGTTAGGGTTAGGTAGTAGTGGACTATATAGGGCAGGGTTAGGGTAGTAGTGGACTATATAGGGCAGGGTTAGGGTAGTAGTGGACTATATAGGGTAGGGTTAGGGGGTAGTAGTGGACTATATAGGGCAGGGTTAGGTAGTAGTGGACTATATAGGGCAGGGTTAGGGTTAGGGTAGTAGTGGACTATAGGGCAGGGTTAGGGTTAGGGTAGTAGTGGACTAGGGTAGGGCAGGGTTAGGGTAGTAGTGGACTATATAGGGCAGGGTTAGGGTAGTAGTGGACTATATAGGCAGGGTTAGGGTTAGTAGTGGACTATATAGGGCAGGGTTAGGTTAGGGTAGTAGTGGACTATATAGGGCAGGGTTAGGGTAGTAGTGGACTATATAGGGCAGGGTTAGGGTATAGGGTAGTAGTGGACTATATAGGGCAGGGTTAGGGATAGTAGTGGACTATATAGGGCAGGGTTAGGGTAGTAGTGGACTATATAGGGCAGGGTTAGGGTAGTAGTGGACTATATAGGGCAGGGTTAGGTAGTAGTGGACTATATAGGGCAGGGTTAGGTTAGGTAGTAGTGGACTATATAGGGCAGGGTTAGTAGTGGTTAGGTTAGGGTAGTGGACTATATAGGGCAGGGTTAGGGTAGTGGACTATATAGGCAGGGTTAGGGTAGTAGTGGGGCAGGGTTAGGGTTAGGGTAGTAGTGGACTATATAGGGCAGGGTTAGGGTAGTAGTGGACTATATAGGGCAGGGTTAGGGTTAGGGTAGTAGTGGACTATATAGGGCAGGGTTAGGGTAGTAGTGGACTATATAGGCAGGGTTAGGGTAGTAGTGGACTATATAGGGCAGGGTTAGGGTAGTTGGACTATAGGGCAGGGTTAGGTAGTAGTGGACTATATAGGGGGTTAGGGTAGTAGTGGACTATATAGGGCAGGGTTAGGGTTAGGGTAGTAGTGGACTATATAGGGCAGGGTTAGGGTAGTAGTGGACTATATAGGGTAGGGTTAGGGTAGTAGTGGACTATATAGGGCAGGGTTAGGGTAGTAGTGGACTATATAGGGCAGGGTTAGGGTTAGGGTAGTAGTGGACTATATAGGGCAGGGTTAGGGTTAGGATAGTAGTGGACTATATAGGGCAGGGTTAGGGTAGTAGTGGACTATATAGGGCAGGGTTAGGGTTAGGGTAGTAGTGGACTATATATGGCAGGGTTAGGGTAGTAGTGGACTATATCGGGCAGGGTTAGGGTTAGGGTAGTAGTGGACTATATAGGGCAGGGTTAGGGTAGTAGTGGACTATATAGGGCAGGGTTAGGGTAGTACTGGACTATATAGGGCAGGGTTAGGGTAGTAGTGGACTATATAGGGCAGGGTTAGGGTAGTAGTGGACTATATAGGGCAGGGTTAGGGTAGTTGTGGACTATATAGGGCAGAGTTAGGTTTAGGGTAGTAGTGGACTATATAGGGCAGGGTTAGGGTAGTAGTGGACTATATAGGGCAGAGTTAGGTTTAGGGTAGTAGTGGACTATATAGGGCAGAGTTAGGTTTAGGGTAGTAGTGGACTATATAGGGCAGAGTTAGGTTTAGGGTAGTAGTGGACTATATAGGGCAGAGTTAGGTTTAGGGTAGTAGTGGACTATATAGGGCAGAGTTAGGACTATATAGGGTAGTAGTGGACTATATAGGGCAGAGTTAGGTTTAGGGTAGTAGTGGACTATATAGGGCAGGGTTAGGTTTAGGGTAGTAGTGGACTATATAGGGCAGGGTTAGGTTTAGGGTAGTAGTGGACTATATAGGGCAGGGTTAGGTTTAGGGTAGTAGTGGACTATATAGGGCAGGGTTAGGTTTAGGGTAGTAGTGGACTATATAGGGCAGGGTTAGGTTTAGGGTAGTAGTGGACTATATAGGGCAGGGTTAGGGTAGTAGTGGACTATATAGGGCAGAGTTAGGTAGGGCAGAGTTAGGTATTAGGTAGTAGGGGTAGTAGTGGACTATATAGGGCAGGGTTAGGTTTAGGGTAGTAGTGGACTATATAGGACAGGGTTAGGGTAGTAGTGGACTATATAGGGCAGGGTTAGGGTTAGGGTAGTAGTGGACTATATAGGGCAGAGTTAGGGTAGTAGTGGACTATATAGGGCAGAGTTAGGGTAGTAGTGGACTATATAGGGCAGAGTTAGGGTTAGGGTAGTAGTGGACTATATAGGGCAGAGTTAGGTTTAGGGTAGTAGTGGACTATATAGGGCAGAGTTAGGTTTAGGGTAGTAGTGGACTATATAGGGCAGGGTTAGGGTAGTAGTGGACTATATAGGGCAGGGTTAGGGTAGTAGTGGACTATATAGGGCAGGGTTAGGGTAGTAGTGGACTATATAGGGTAGGGTTAGGGTAGTAGTGGACTATATAGGGCAGGGTTAGGGTAGTAGTGGACTATATAGGGCAGGGTTAGGGTAGTAGTGGACTATATAGGGCAGGGTTAGGGTAGTAGTGGACTATATAGGGCAGGGTTAGGGTAGTAGTGGACTATATAGGGCAGGGTTAGGGTAGTAGTGGACTTTTTAAAAAATTTTGATTTAACTTTAGTTTATTTAGTAAATATTTTCTTAACTCTATTTCCTGAATTGCATTTTTGGTTAAGGGCTTGTAAATAAGCATTTCACTGTAAGGTCTACACTGTTGGTTAAGGGTTTGTAAATAAGCATTTCACTGTAAGGTCTACACTGTTGGTTAAGGGCTTGTAAATAAGCATTTCACTGTAAATCTACAGCTGTTGTATTCGGCGCATGTGACAAATAGAATTCGTTTTGATTTGATTTGAGAGCATTAGTCATGTTGGCGTACCACTACTACCAGCTTTAATCAACCCAGGCCTCATTCCCAATACACAGCCCCACCCTGCCTTCACCCAGGCCTCATTCCCAATACACAGCCCCACCCTGCCTTCACCCAGTTGGCCACTAGCCTGAGCTCAGGCTCTCTTCAAAGACCTACGCAAACACATGTTTATTCTACATTCTCAGACACTACCTCATGTCATGAGCTGTTAGTTCAACCTCTCTAATTTATTCCACTAATATCTCTGTAGCTCTGTTGCTACCCAACAGCTGGTAAATAAACACAAACTGTCTTTTTTTCCCTCTACAATATTTATCTTTATTTTTTTTTGTGACACGGTTTTTTAGAAGTTTGAGTGATAACTCGGCTGTGAGTTTTTCTTTTGTTAATATAGTTCAGGTTCATCACCCCTCTAGGTAACACTTTACAATCAGGTTCATCACCCCTCTAGGTAACACTTTACAATCAGGTTCATCACCCCTCTAGGTAACACTTTACAATAAGGTTCATCACCCCTCTAGGTAACACTTTACAATCAGGTTCATCGCCCCTCTAGGTAACACTTTACAATCAGGTTCATCACCCCTCTAGGTAACACTTTACAATCAGGTTCATCGCCCCTCTAGGTAACACTTTACAATCAGGTTCATCACCCCTCTAGGTAACATTTTACAATCAGGTTCATCACCCCTCTAGGTAACATTTTACAATCAGGTTCATCACCCCTCTAGGTAACACTTTACAATCAGGTTCATCACCCCTCTTGGTAACACTTTACAATCAGGTTCATCACCCCTCTAGGTAACACTTTACAATCAGGTTCATCACCCCTCTAGGTAAAACTTTACAATCAGGTTCATCACCCCGCTAGGTAACACTTTACAATCAGGTTCATCACCCCTCTAGGTAACACTTTACAATCAGGTTCATCACCCCTCTAGGTAACACTTTACAATCAGGTTCCATTTGTAAAGAGTTTATAAAGGTTTTGTCATTTGACTATTAATGTTGGTCATCTATGAACATTTGAACATCTTGGCCATGTTCTGTTATAATCTCCACCCGGCACAGCCAGAAGAGGACTGGCCACCCCTCATAGCCTGGTTCCTCTCTAGGTTTCTTCCTAGGTTCTGGCCTTTCTAGGGAGTTTTTCCAAGCCACCGTGCTTCTACACCTGCATTGCTTGCTGTTTGGGGTTTTAGGCTGGGTTTCTGTACAGCACTTTGAGATATCAGCGGATGTAAGAAGGGCTTTATAAATACATTTGATTTGATTTGATTAATGGTTATTTCATCATTTGTAAATGCATTATAAACAATTGATACATGGGTTATAACAGATTGGTCAAAATTGTGCGATAGCCAGTCAGTGAATGCCAAATAGTGAGCCTCTATTGAACTAATTTAACCATGAAGAGTTAAACAATTGCTATTTTCTCACATTTGGGTGTAATGCATTGTTGCTCTGTACCAGGAACATAAATGGTTGGTTTTCAGACCAACGGTCAACTCCCATGATGTATCTTGTCCCACGTTTGAAACCCTGATGATGCATTGGTACACTTATTTATTCCAGGAATGATGGCCTCATCAGATCTCAAGCCACATTATTGATGTCGTTCGTTGGTTTTCACCGACTTTGTGAGATTTGTGAAACGGACTTGAAATGAAGACGATCTGGAACGTGCCCCGAATTTTGCGTTGACATTGGCTGCGATCCGAACACGTTTTTTTTTTTACCCCCCTCAGGCCTCACGCTAGCCACTTCCTGTTGGGGGGGAATCCCTGTCGCAACCAGATGCAGTTTGATTACCATCTTAAGTGGAGGTCCAATTCACTAACGTTGCCCCCTCTAACGGTTTAGCTCGATGGAGCGCGTGAACAACTCTGATCAATTGTTGGGTTGATATTGTTGGGTCAAACTATGGTGGCCGCGAAGTGTCCAATTTCAATCAACAAGTTTCTGGTATGTCAGACAAAATTATGACACTAGTTTGCTAAAAAATTTCATGTAGATGACATTGATTGTAGTGTTGGAAAATTGGGTTAGTCTCGAAGTGAAGGGCCTAGTTACCCTTCGAAGTGAAGGGTAACTTCCCCAAATATGTGTTTGAAGCTATTCTGACATTTATTGGGATAAATGACCAAACTTTAAAACTAGCTAGCCAGCTATGGGTAACTGTAGCTAGCTAGCTACCTGACAGGAGTGCTAGCTAGCTACGTTAGCTTGCTAGGTATAGTCGTAGCTTTAGGTTGGTTGTTTTTAAGCTCAATGTCAAGATTTCCACCAAGGACATTGTCTCTTCAATCATCACTCTACCTCGTTTGGGCAAGGGACATTTAACGGTACCGTGTAAAATGTCACTCAAAGGATGCGGGTTTTAGGGCCGAGGGCTGTCTACTTTGAGTTTGGACTGCAACCACTGACATCATGTGACAGTTCATCGTGAAGAATCAGTATGGACGTGGCTATGAGACGTGTGCAAAGAACAGACAGAACACATCGCGCGAAATAAATATTGTTCACAAGAAAGAAGAGTGGGTAAATTCTCTTTGAACTTGGTTTCACTTTTGGACACAGAAGTTCTACTTGGTGATCTAGCACGCTGATCAGCTAGCTAAGTAGCTAGGTAAATCATGCTGAACCTCTGGCCTACCTAGCTAGCTAGGAAATGTCTTGGTGGTTCCAAACGTCTTCCATTTAAGAATGATGGAGGCCACTGTGTTCTTGGGGACCTTTAATGCTGCATACATTTTTTGGTACCCCTTCCCCTGATCTGTACCTCAACACAATCCTGTCTCGGAGCTCTGCGGACAATTCCTTCAACCTCATGGTTTGATTTTTGCTCTAACATGCATTGTCAACTGTGGGACCTTATATAGACAGGTGCGTGCCTTTCCAAATCATGTCCAATCAATTGGATTTACCACAGGTGTATTCCAATCAATTTGTAGAAACATCTCAAGGATGATCAATGGAAACAGGATGCATCTGAGCTCAATTTTCGAGTCTCAGAGAAAAGGGTCTGAATACTTACGGGGAAAAGTATTTAAAAATATATATGTATATCAATTTGCAACAAATTCTAAAAATCTGCTTTTGCTTTGTCATTATGAGGTATTGTGCGTAGATTGCTGATATTTTTTATTTATTTAATTCATTTTAGAATAAGGCTGTAACGTAAATTAAATGTGGAAGAAGTCAAGGGGGTCTGAATACTTTCCGAAGGTATTGTAACGGCTTTCTACTGGTGAAGGAGAGTCGGACCAAACTGCAGCGTGTAGATTTCGATCCATATTTAATAAAACAACTTAACACGAATCAACACAAACTCAACAAAACAATAAACGAAACGAAACGAAAACCGAAAACAGCCTATACATGTGTCTACAAACCTCTAACAAGGACATCAAGACACACAGGACAATCACCCACAATACAACCAAAGAATATGGCTGCCTAAATATGGTTCCCAATCAGAGACAACGGTAAACACCTGCCTCTGATTGAGAACCACTTCAGACAGCCATAGACTCTCCCAGAACACCCCACTAAGCTACAAATCCACTAAGCTACACACCACATACAAAAACCCATGTCACACCCTGGCCTGACCAAAACATAAAGAAAAACACAAAATACTTCGACCAGGGCGTGACAGAACCCCCCCCCCCCAAGGTGCGGACTCCCGAATGCACCTCAAAACAACAGGGAGGGTCCGGTTGGGCGTCTGTCCATGGTGGCGGCTCCGGTGCGGGACGCGGACCCCACTCAAACACTGTCTTAGTCCCTCTTCCTCGCGTCCCTGGATAGTCCACCCTCGCCGCCGACCATGGCCTAGTAGTCCTCACCCAGAACCCCACTGGACTGAGGAGCAGATCGGGACTGAAGGACAGCTCGGGACGGAGGCAGCTCGGGACTGAGGGGAAGCTCGGGAGTGAGAGAAAGCTCGAGAGTGAGAGAAAGCTCGAGAGTGAGAGAAAGCTCGAGAGTGAGAGAAAGCTCGAGAGAAAGCTCGAGAGTGAGAGAAAGCTCGAGAGTGAGAGAAAGCTCAGGAGTGAGAGAAAGCTCAGGAGTGAGAGGAAGCTCAGGAGTGAGAGGAAGCTCAGGAGTGAGAGGAAGCTCAGGAGTGAGAGGAAGCTCAGGAGTGAGAGGAAGCTCAGGAGTGAGAGGAAGCTCAGGAGTGAGAGGAAGCTCAGGCAGGTTGATGGATCTACCAGATCCTGGCTGGCTGGTGGTTCCGGCAGATCCTGGCTGACTAGCGGTTCTGGCAGATCCTGGCTGACTGGCGGATCCTGGCTGACTGGCGGATCCTGGCTGACTGGCGGATCCTGGCTGACTGGCGGAACCGGCAGATCCTGGCCGACTGGCAGATCCTGGCTGACTGGCGGATCTGGCAGATCCTGGCTGACTGGCGGATCCTGGCTGACTGACGTATCCTGGCTGACAAGCGGATCTGGCAGATCCTGGCTGACTGGCGGATCCTGGATGACTGGCGGATCCTGGATGACTGGCGGTTCTGGCAGATCCTGGCTGACTGGTGGATCCTGGCTGACTGGCGGATCTGGCAGATCCTGGCTGACTGGCGGATCCTGGCTGACTGGCGTATCCTGGCTGACTGGCGTATCCTGGCTGACAAGCGGATCTGGCAGATCCTGGCTGACTGGCGGATCCTGGCTGACTGGCGGATCTGGCAGATCCTGGCTGACTGGCGGATCCTGGCTGACTGGCGGATCCTGGCTGACTGGCGGATCTGGCAGATCCTGGCTGACTGGCAGATCCTGGCTGACTGGCGGATCTGGCAGATCCTGGCTGTCTGGCAGATCCTGGCTGACTGACGTATCCTGGCTGACAAGCGGATCTGGCAGATCCTGGCTGACTGGCGGATCCTGGCTGACTGGCGTATCCTGGCTGACAAGCGGATCTGGCAGATCCTGGCTGACTGGCGGATCCTGGCTGACTGGCGGATCCTGGCTGACTGGCGGATCCTGGCTGACTAGCGGTTCTGGCGGATCCTGGCTGACTGGCAGATCCTGGCCGACTGGCAGATCCTGGCCGACTGGCACTTCTGGCGGATCCTGGCTGACTGGCAGATCCTGGCCGACTGGCAGATCCTGGCCGACTGGCACTTCTGGCGGATCCTGGCTGACTGATGGATCTAACTGATCCTGACAGACTGGCGGCGCTGGGCAGACTGGCGGCGCTGGGCAGACTGGCGGCGCTGGGCAGACTGGCGGCGCTGGGCAGACTGGCGGCGCTGGGCAGACTGGCAGCTCCTTGCAGACTGACAGCTCCTTGCAGACTGACAGCTCCTTGCAGACTGACAGCTCTGGCTGCTTCATGTTGACTGACAGGTCTGGCTGCTCCTTGCCGACTGGCAGCTCTGGCTGCTCCATGTAGACTGACAGCTCTGGCTGCGCTGAACAGGCGGGAGACTCCGGCAGCGCTGTAGAGGAGAAAGGCTCTGGCTGCGCTAAACAGGCTGGAGACTCCAACAGCGCAGGAGAGGAGAAAAGCGCTGGCTGCGCTGAACAGGCGAGGCGCACTGAAGGCCCGGTGCGTGGTGCTGGAACTGGTGGCACTGGATCGAGGACACGCACAGGAAGCCTGGTGCGGGGAGCTGCTACCGGAGGACTGGAGTGTGGAGGTGGCACAGGGCATACTGGCGGCGGTGGGCAGACTGGCGGTACTGGCGGCGCTGGGCAGACTGGAGAAAAAGGCTCTGGCAGCGCTGGACTGAGGAGTACTGGTGCCTCTGGAATGAGGGGCTCTGGCGCCTCTGGCATGAGGGGCGGTAGCTCTGACAGCGCCGGACAGGTGGGAAGCTCCGGCAGCGGCGCCGGACAGGCGGGACGCTCCTGCAGCGGCGCCGGACAGGCGGGACGCTCCTGCAGCGGCGCCGGACAGGCGGGACGCTCCGGCAGCGGCGCCGGACAGGCGGGAGGCTCCGGCAGCGGCGCCGGACAGGCGGGACGCTCCGGCAGCGGCGCCGGACAGGCGGGAGGCTCCGGCAGCGGCGCCGGACAGGCGGGAGGCTCCGGCAGCGCTGGACAGGCGGGACGCACTGTAGGCCTGATGCGTGGTGCTGGCACTGGTATGCCGTGCATACTATGCCACGCCAACAGCTTTCTTTCTACTCTGTCCACTACATCCTCCACACTCTCAGACTCAGCACTCTGCTTCGCCGACAGCTCCAATTCCATCCATGGCTCTGCCCAGGGTCCTTTTCCCTCAAGGATCTCCTCCCAAGTCCATTTATCCAAATAGTGCAGCCTCTTCCACTGCTGCTGCTGCTTCTGTTGCTTCTCCTGCTGCTGCCTTTGCTGCTGCTGCTGTTGCTCCGGCTGCACCTGTTGCTTCTCCTGTGGCTCCTGCCTGTTGACACGCTGCTTGGTCCTGTGGTGGGTGATTCTGTAACGGCTTTCTACTGGTGAAGGAGAGTCGGACCAAACTGCAGCGTGTAGATTTCGATCCATATTTAATAAAACAACTTAACACGAATCAACACACAAACTCAACAAAACAATAAACGAAACGAAACCCGAAAACAGCCTATACATGTGTCTACAAACCTCTAACAAGGACATCAAGACACACAGGACAATCACCCACAATACAACCTAAATATGGTTCCCAATCAGAGACAACGGTAAACACCTGCCTCTGATTGAGAACCACTTCAGACAGCCATAGACTCTCCCAGAACACCCCACTAAGCTACAATCCTACTAAGCTACACACCACATACAAAAACCCATGTCACACCCTGGCCTGACCAAAACATAAAGAAAAACACAAAATACTTCGACCAGGGCGTGACAGGTATCAAGCTTTTTTTTCTTATCTCCTCACCCACTTTACATTTTCTACCGGTCATTTCAGAAACGTCAGTAGAAATGGGTCCTGAGGCTCAGTTGGTAGAACAATGTGGTAGAGCATGGTGCTTGCAATGCCAGGGTTGTCGGTTCAATTCCCACGGGGGACCAGAATGGGGGAAAAAGTATGAAAATGTATGTAAGTTGCTCTGTATGTAAGTTGCTCTGGATACGAGCATCTGCTAAATGACTCAAATGTAATAGGGCTGGCTAACTGTTGGCTTGTTTGACTTCAAACTTAACCAGACCCTCTTGGTAGGGAGGGGGCGGTTCTGCACTGCATTGGCCCAATAAAGGAAGCTGTTAGATTATACCAACAGAGAAAAAGATATAGCCTAAGATAGGTCAAAACATATGAACATGAGCTGTCAGCTGCATTGTTCTTTTTTCCCCCCAAAATACAATATATTTTAAAAATATATATATTTCTACCAGCCCACCTTCCTAAAAAAATGGTTCAGCACATCTGGAAACCTCCTGACTTGCCAGATGGCCAATCAGCCCCTGTGTGTGTGAGTGTGTGTAAAGGTTGGACGTTTAGAGAGTGAGTGTAAATAGTCTCTACCTGTTCTGTCTGTCTGAAACAATCGTCTCTACCTGTTCTGTCTGAAACAATAGTATCTACCTGTTCTGTCTGAAACAATAGTCTCTACCTGTTCTGTCTGTCTGAAACAATAGTCTCTACCTGTTCTGTCTGTCTGAAACAATAGTCTCTACCTGTTCTGTCTGTCTGAAACAATAGTCTCTACCTGTTCTGTCTGTCTGAAACAATAGTCTCTACCTGTTCTGTCTGAAACAATAGTCTCTACCTGTTCTGTCTGAAACAATAGTCTCTACTTGTTCTGTCTGAAACAATAGTCTCTACCTGTTCTGTCTGAAACAATAGTCTCTACCTGTTCTGTCTGTCTGAAACAATAGTCTCTACCTGTTCTGTCTGTCTGAAACAATAGTCTCTACCTGTTCTGTCTGAAACAATAGTCTCTACCTGTTCTGTCTGAAACAATAGTCTCTACCTGTTCTGTCTGTCTGAAACAATAGTCTCTACCTGTTCTGTCTGAAACAATAGTCTCTACCTGTTCTGTCTGTCTGAATCAATAGTCTCTACCTGTTCTGTCTGACTGAATCAATAGTCTCTACCTGTTCTGTCTGTCTGAAACAATAGTCTCTACCTGTTCTGTCTGACTGAATCAATAGTCTCTACCTGTTCTGTCTGTCTGAATCAATAGTCTCCACCTGTTCTGTCTGTCCGAATCAATAGTCTCTAACTGTTCTGTCTGAAACAATAGTCTCTACCTGTTCTGTCTGAAACAATAGTCTCTACCTGTTCTGACTGAAACAATAGTCTCTACCTGTTCTGTCTGAAACAATAGTCTCTACCTGTTCTGTCTGAAACAATAGTCTCTACCTGTTCTGTGTGTCTGAATCAATAGTCTCTACCTGTTCTGTCTGACTGAAACAATAGTCTCTACCTGTTCTGTCTGTCTGAAACAATAGTCTCTACCTGTTCTGACTGAAACAATAGTCTCTACCTGTTCTGTCTGTCTGAAACAATAGTCTCTACCTGTTCTGTCTGTCTGAAAACAATCGTCTCTACCTGTTCTGACTGAAACAATAGTCTCTACCTGTTCTGTCTGTCTGCAACAATAGTCTCTACCTGTTCTGTCTGAAACAATAGTCTCTACCTGTTCTGTCTGACTGAAACAATAGTCTCTACCTGTTCTGTCTGAAACAATAGTCTCTACCTGTTCTGTCTGAAACAATAGTCTCTACCTGTTCTGTCTGTCTGAAATAATAGTCTCTACCTGTTCTGTCTGTCTGAATCAATAGTCTCTACCTCTTCTGTCTGACTGAAACAATAGTCTCTACCTGTTCTGTCTGACTGAAACAATAGTCTCTACCTGTTCTGTCTGTCTGAAACAATAGTCTCTACCTGTTCTGTCTGTCTGAATCAATAGTCTCTACCTGTTCTGTCTGTCTGAAACAATAGTCTCTACCTGTTCTGTCTGACTGAAACAATAGTCTCTACCTGTTCTGTCTGAAACAATAGTCTCTACCTGTTATGTTTGTCTGAAACAATAGTCTCTACCTGTTCTGTCTGAAACAATAGTCTCTACCTGTTCTGTCTGACTGAAACAATAGTCTCTACCTGTTCTGTCTGAAACAATAGTCTCTACCTGTTCTGTCTGACTGAAACAATAGTCTCTACCTGTTCTGTCTGTCTGAAACAATAGTCTCTACCTGTTCTGTCTGAAACAATAGTCTCTACCTGTTCTGTCTGACTGAAACAATAGTCTCTACCTGTTCTGTCTGAAACAATAGTCTCTACCTGTTCTGTCTGACTGAATCAATAGTCTCTACCTGTTCTGTCTGTCTGAATCAGTAGTCTCTACCTGTTCTGTCTGTCTGAAACAATAGTCTCTACCTGTTCTGTTTGAAACAATAGTCTCTACCTGTTCTGTCTGTCTGAAACAATAGTCTCTACCTGTTCTGTCTGTCTGAAAACAATCGTCTCTACCTGTTCTGACTGAAACAATAGTCTCTACCTGTTCTGTCTGTCTGCAACAATAGTCTCTACCTGTTCTGTCTGAAACAATAGTCTCTACCTGTTCTGTCTGACTGAAACAATAGTCTCTACCTGTTCTGTCTGAAACAATAGTCTCTACCTGTTCTGTCTGAAACAATAGTCTCTACCTGTTCTGTCTGTCTGAAACAATAGTCTCTACCTGTTCTGTCTGTCTGAATCAATAGTCTCTACCTGTTCTGTCTGACTGAAACAATAGTCTCTACCTGTTCTGTCTGTCTGAAACAATAGTCTCTACCTGTTCTGTCTGTCTGAATCAATAGTCTCTACCTGTTCTGTCTGTCTGAAACAATAGTCTCTACCTGTTCTGTCTGACTGAAACAATAGTCTCTACCTGTTCTGTCTGAAACAATAGTCTCTACCTGTTATGTTTGTCTGAAACAATAGTCTCTACCTGTTCTGTCTGAAACAATAGTCTCTACCTGTTCTGTCTGACTGAAACAATAGTCTCTACCTGTTCTGTCTGAAACAATAGTCTCTACCTGTTCTGTCTGACTGAAACAATAGTCTCTACCTGTTCTGTCTGTCTGAAACAATAGTCTCTACCTGTTCTGTCTGAAACAATAGTCTCTACCTGTTCTGTCTGACTGAAACAATAGTCTCTACCTGTTCTGTCTGAAACAATAGTCTCTACCTGTTCTGTCTGACTGAAACAATAGTCTCTACCTGTTCTGTCTGAAACAATAGTCTCTACCTGTTCTGTCTGTCTGAAACAATAGTCTCTACCTGTTCTGTCTGAAACAATAGTCTCTACCTGTTCTGTCTGTCTGAAACAATAGTCTCTACCTGTTTTGTCTGTCTGAATCAATAGTCTCTACCTGTTCTGTCTGTCTGAATCAATAGTCTCTACCTGTTCTGTCTGACTGAAACAATAGTCTCTACCTGTTCTGTCTGACTGAAACAATAGTCTCTACCTGTTCTGTATGAAACAATAGTCTCTATCTGTTCTGTCTGTCTGAAACAATAGTCTCTACCTGTTCTGTCTGAAACAATAGTCTCTACCTGTTCTGTCTGTCTGAAACAATAGTCTCTACCTGTTCTGTCTGTCTGAATCAATAGTCTCTACCTGTTCTGTCTGTCTGAATCAATAGTCTCTACCTGTTCTGTCTGTCTGAAACAATAGTCTCTACCTGTTCTGTCTGACTGAAACAATAGTCTCTACCTGTTCTGTCTGTCTGAAACAATAGTCTCTACCTGTTCTGTCTGACTGAAACAATAGTCTCTACCTGTTCTGTCTGACTGAAACAATAGTCTCTACCTGTTCTGTCTGAAACAATAGTCTCTACCTGTTCTGTCTGTCTGAAACAATAGTCTCTACCTGTTCTGTCTGTCTGAAACAATAGTCTCTACCTGTTCTGTCTGAAACAATAGTCTCTACCTGTTCTGTCTAGTCTCTACCTGTTCTGTCTGAAACAATAGTCTCTACCTGTTCTGTCTGTCTGAAACAATAGTCTCTACCTGTTCTGTCTCTGAAACAATAGTCTCTACCTGTTCTGTCTGACTGAAACAATAGTCTCTACCTGTTCTGTCTGACTGAAACAATAGTCTCTACCTGTTCTGTCTGACTGAAACAATAGTCTCTACCTGTTCTGTCTGAAACAATAGTTCTGTTCTGTCTGAAACAATAGTCTCTACCTGTTCTGTCTGACTGAAACAATAGTCTCTACCTGTTCTGTCTGTCTGAAACAATAGTCTCTACCTGTTCTGTCTGACTGAAACAAAGTCTCTAGTCTCTACTGAAACAATAGTCTTCTGTCTGACTGAAACAATAGTCTCTACCTGTTCTGTCTGACTGAAACAATAGTCTCTACCTGTTCTGTCTGTCTGAAACAATAGTCTCTACCTGTTCTGTCTGTCTGAAACAATAGTCTCTACCTGTTCTGTCTGTCTGAAACAATAGTCTCTACCTGTTCTGTCTCTGAAACAATAGTCTCTACCTGTTCTGTCTGTCTGAAACAATAGTCTCTACCTGTTCTGTCTGAAACAATAGTCTCTACCTGTTCTGTCTGAAACAATAGTCTCTACCTGTTCTGTCTGAAACAATAGTCTCTACCTGTTCTGTCTGTCTGAAACAATAATCTCTACCTGTTCTGTCTGACTGAAACAATAGTCTCTACCTGTTCTGTCTGACTGAAACAATAGTCTCTACCTGTTCTGTCTGACTGAAACAATAGTCTCTACCTGTTCTGTCTGTCTGAATGTATTACATCCCAGATGCAAAATGACTATTTATTATTTCTCTCATCTTCAGTCATTTTCTGAAGCAGGAAACAACTTATTTCATCTTGACTGACCTTGCATTCCAAAGGGCACCATATTCCATTTATAGTGCACCACTTTTGGTCCAATGTAGTGCACTATATAGGGCTTAGGGCTCTGGCCTAAAGTAGTGCACTATATAGGGAATAGTGTTCCATAGGGCTCTGGTCTAAAGTAGTGCACTATATAGGGAATAGGGTGCAATTTGGGAAGCAAACATAATGGTCATTATAAATGCACTCCAGTCCTGCCAGGTATTCAAATTCACAAAGGTTGAATAACATCCTAGAGCAGTTCACCTTCAGATGGTCTAACTAAACTAATGCAGTTGGACTGGACGACAACACAGCCAGCCAGCCAGGCAGCCAGGCAGGACTCCCCCTGGCCCCATCTGCAGTGTGGTGCTGGGCTAGAGTAGAGGAGTAGAGGGCATCTGTGGGGTTCGTCCCAAATTGCACCTTATTCCCTATATAGTGCACTTATTTTAACCAGGTTCTTATCAGTAGTGTACTTTAAAGAGGGAAAAGGGTGCCATTTGGGATGCAGGCTGCGTTGTCGCTGACGGCATTGACACTGTCCTCAACCCTCACTGTGTGTAATAGGACCTGCTTTTCTCTGCTGCCTGGTGAAAAATACCCTGACACATCCAGAGGGGTGAGTCCAGAGAGTTCAACAAAGTAGGCCTATAAGTGTAAAAACCTGCTCACCTCCTCTCTACCGGTCTCCCTCACAGTCCCCGTGTGGCGCTTTTCCACTGCAGGGCCGTGCGGTGAACATCACGGTTCCTATTTCATTTCTCCTTTGTCCACGGTCCGTTGCATTCCTGAAACCAAGCGGGATATTCAGCCTCGTTTGATATCTGGTACTGACGTCCAATCAAATAGGCCGGTGGGTGTGGTAGAGTCATTGATTGGTCTCACGGAATGATGTCACAGTGTTGTGTCGTATGTTGCGCGAATCACCGGCACCAATTTTGATAAGTAAAGGGTCAATCTGATTACGAATGGTACAGCTACACTAACAAATAAACTTATGCTTTTTATAATGGAAGCAGCTAATTGGTCAGTTGGACATTTCCGAGCATTTCCATGCAGCCTCCGGCATCCAGAGGCAACTGGACTCTTCCTCCAGGAATGGAAAAAGTGTTTAAAAAAATATATTGGATATGTACGCCGAGATAAGAATCCATCGGTCAGTAAAACAAGAAACTCAAACAAGAATATAAAAAAGATAAAAGACCACAACAACAAAAGTGGATCAGACAGCGATATTCAGCAAAGTAATACAGTGTTTTTAGCCAAATTATTAGCTAGCTAGCTAGCTAACAATTTTTCAACGTAGCTAGCTGTTAAGTGCGAGATTGTAAACCAGAGTCCATAACTTGTCGTATAAACATCCATGGAAGGCCAACGCTGTGAATTTAGCTACATGTTTGACGTTAGCCTGAGTATCTGACTTTGTAATATACAAACATACTTATTCTTTTCAGAGGACATTCCTGAAATTCACTATTCAAGCTGCCTGCTTGAATAGTGACGCCACAACCTCAAAGCCTAACCTGGTTTTAGAGCATTTCGTATTATTCTGTCTATTCATTCGAGACACTCAATTTAGTATGATATTTTACGTTTCGTATTGTATGTATTCATTTGTGGATGTCCATCTTCCATTTCATATAATATGTTACAAATTACAATTTGTATTATGTGCACCGAATTTGCAAAATGTACAATATGTTACATATTTGAAAAACATATGATAACAAATTCTAGCTAGGTGGCTAACATAGCTAGGCTAAGTGTTAGGGTTATGTTTAGGAGTTAGGTTAGGGTGAGGGGGAAGGGTTCGTTAACAAGGGTTAGGGTTAGCTAACATGCTAAGTAGTTACACTGTAGCTAAAAAGTAGTAGGTAGTTGGAAAGTTGCTAATGACCTAAAGTTGTCCATAATAAGATTTGAACTCGCAACCCTTGGATTCCTAAACATTCACCTTATACGCCCAGCCACCCTACTTTTGTTTTTGCCTTGCGTAACCATGTCTAATTCACCAGACCTACCTAATTCATCACACCTGCCTAATTCACCAGACCTGCCTAATTCACCAGACCTTCCTAATTCATCAGACCTTCCTAATTCATCACACCTGCCTAATTCATCACCACTGCCTAATTCATCAGACCTTCCTAATTCATCACACCTGCCTCATTCACCAGACCTGCCTAATTCATCAGACCTGCCTAATTCACCAGACCTGCCTAATTCACCAGACCTGCCTAATTCATCAGACCTGCCTAATTCACCAGACCTACCTAATTCACCAGACCTGCCTAATTCATCACACCTGCCTAATTCATCACAACTGCCTAATTCACCAGACCTACCTAATTCACCAGACCTGCCTAGTTCATCACACCTGTCTAACTCATCACCACTGCCTAATTCATCACACCTGCCTAATTCGTCAGACCTGCCTAATTCATCAGACCTGCCTAATTTACCAGACCTGCCTAATTCATCACACCTGCCTAATTCGTCAGACCTGCCTAATTCATCAGACCTGCCTAATTTACCAGACCTGCCTAATTCATCAGACCTGCCTAATTCATCAGACCTGCCTAATTCACCAGACCTTCCTAATTCATCAGACCTTCCTAATTCATCACACCTGCCTAATTCATCACCACTGCCTAATTCATCAGACCTTCCTAATTCATCACCACTGCCTAATTCATCAGACCTGCCTAATTCATCACACCTGCCTAATTCATCACCACTGCCTAATTCACCAGTCCTGCCTAATTCATCACCACTGCCTAATTCATCAGACCTTCCTAATTCATCAGACCTTCCTAATTCATCACACCTGCCTAATTCATCAGACCTGCCTAATTCATCACACCTGCCTAATTCATCACCACTGCCTAATTCACCAGTCCTGCCTAATTCATCACCACTGCCTAATTCATCAGACCTGCCTAATTCATCAGACCTGCCTAATTCATCACACCTGCCTAATTCATCACCACTGCCTAATTCACCAGTCCTGCCTAATTCATCAGACCTGCCTAATTCATCACACCTGCCTAATGCATAACCACTGCCTAATTCATCACACCTGCCTAATTCACCAGACCTGCCTAATTCACCAGACCTTCCTAATTCATCAGACCTTCCTAATTCATCACACCTGCCTAATTCATCACCACTGCCTAATTCATCAGACCTTCCTAATTCATCACACCTGCCTCATTCACCAGACCTGCCTAATTCATCAGACCTGCCTAATTCACCAGACCTGCCTAATTCACCAGACCTGCCTAATTCATCAGACCTGCCTAATTCACCAGACCTACCTAATTCACCAGACCTGCCTAATTCACCTGCCTAATTCATCACCTGCCTAATTCATCACAGACCTGCCTAGTTCATCACACCCTAATTCACCAGCCTAATTCTACCTAATTCACCAGACCTAATTCACCAGCCTAGTTCATCACACCTAATTCATCAATGCCTAATTCATCACCACTGCTAATTCTAACCTTCATCACACACTGCCTAATTCATCAGACCTGCCTAGACCTGCCTAATTCTAACCTTCATCAGACCTTCCTAATTCACCAGACCTTCCTAATTCACCAGACCTGCCTAATTCATCAGACCTTCCTAATTCACCAGACCTGCCTAATTCATCAGACCTGCCTAATTCATCAGACCTTCCTAATTCACCAGACCTGCCTAATTCATCACACCTGCCTAATTCATCACACCTGCCCAATTCATCACACCTGCCTAATTCATCAGACCTGCCTAATTCACCAGACCTGCCTAATTCATCAGACCTGCCTAATTCACCAGACCTGCCTAATTCATCAGACCTTCCTAATTCACCAGACCTGCCTAATTCATCACACCTGCCTAATTCATCACACCTGCCCAATTCATCACACCTGCCTAATTCATCAGACCTGCCTAATTCACCAGACCTGCCTAATTCATCAGACCTGCCCAATTCATCAGACCTGCCTAATTCACCAGACCTGTCTAATTCACCAGACCTGCCTAATTCACCAGACCTGCCTAATTCACCAGACCTGTCTAATTCATCAGACCTGTCTAATTCACCAGACCTGCCTAATTCACCAGACCTTCCTAATTCATCAGACCTTCCTAATTCATCAGACCTGCCTATTTCATCAGACCTCCATCACAACAAACAAACCTCCTGCAGTTGGAGTTCAATAACTCCAGGCAGATGTATGGTGAGACGCCAGGGGGAACTTTGAATAGGTCAGTAGCCTACAGAGTATGAGAAGAACACTGCTGAATTTTTGTAGATATTCTAAACTAAGTGTTTTGATTAGTTTCAAATGTAGTAACAGGTCCATGTAGATTAAACAACTATATACGTAATACCATAGAATCAGTGTTCGGCTAATATAACAATGTGCACCTTTCACCTTTAATTGTCATTCCCAGTCGATACAGATACTGTGCCAGTCAGGCTACCTTGGTTAAATGCGGAAGACACATTTCAGTTGAATGCATTCAGTTGTACAACTGCCTAGGTACAGTGCCTTGCAAAAGTATTCACCCTCCTTGGCGTTTTTCCTATTTTGTTTCATTACAACCTGTAATTTAAATATATTTTTATTTGGATTTCATTTAATAGACATACACAAAATTGTTCAAATTGGTGAAGTGACATTTTAAAAATGACTTGTTTAATAAAATTCTCTCTCAAAAAAACAGAAAGGTGGTGCGGTGCATACGTATTCACCCCTTTGCTATGAAGCCCCTAAATAATATATGTTGCAACCAATTACCTTCAAAAGTCACATAATTAGTTAAATAAAGTCACATGATCTGTCACATGATCTCAGTATATACACACCTGTTCTGAAAGGCCCCAGAGGCCCCAGAGTCTGCAAGGGGCACCACCAAGCAAGTGGCACCATGAAGACCAAGGAGCTCTCCAAACAGGTCAGGGACAAAGTTGTGGAGAAGTACAGATCAGGGTTGGATTATTAAAAAAAACGAAACTTTGAACATCCCACGGAGCACCATTAAATTGATTATTAAAAAATGGAAAGATTATGACACCACAACAAACCTGCCAAGAGAGGGCCACCCACCAAAACTCACAGACCAGGCAAGGAGGGCATTAATCAGAGGGGCAACAAAGAGACCAAAGATACAAACCCAACACTCATCACCCCTGGTCACAGGGAAATTCTTGAGGGAAACCCTCACCCTTTCAGTCTTCCAGAGATTTGAGACTGGGGCGGAGGTTCACCTTTCAGCAGGACAATGACCCTATGCATACTGCTAAAGCAACACTCGAGTGGTTCAAAGGGAAACATTTAAATGTCTAGTCAAAGCCCAGACCTCAATCCAATTAAGAATATGTGGTATGACTTTAAGTTTGCCCCTGAACTGCCTTGTTCAGAATGTTTTTTTTATTTGACATTTTTTTAACTAGGCATGTCAGTTAAGAACAAATTCTTATTTTCAATGATGGCCTAGGAGCAGTGCACTTTTAAAGGTAAAATAAAAATAACTAAATAAATGTTGAAGTTTGAACAGGTCAAACTTAACCTAACTAATTCTGTTCTCCCCATCGATGGCCGTTGGCGAGCAGGCAAGAGTTGAGGTTGGAGGTCAGATCTTTGCCAGCGCCCCATTGACGGACATGGCAGCATAGATCAACTCATCAAGGCTACTGGTCGGTCACACACACAATATATTATTTAATGGTTATGATTAGCCTGGTGTAACCAGATGGCTCCATTCACCATTATATTTCATTTCAGATGTCAGAAAACGTGAAGTGAAATAGAATGGTAAACTCCATGATCAGGCTGGTTCCAACCAGGCTAGGTTATGAATGTGAATAGGAACAAAAGTAGAAGTTGCTTAGACCTTTGATCTGTTTGAAGTGTCCTCCCCGTTCCATTTATAGGAATGCTCACAGCGAGGGCATGTCTGCTTGACGCCGAGGGCCCCCTTGACACCGAGGGTCCCCTTGACGCCGAGGGCCCCCTTGACGCCGAGGGCCCCCTTGACGCCGAGGGCCCCCTTGACGCCGAGGGTCCCCTTGACGCCGAGGGCCCCCTTGACGCCGAGGGCCCCTTGACCCCGAGGGTCCCTTGACTGGTAACCGAGGGCCCCCTTGACGCCGAGGGTCCCCTTGAAATGAGGGTCCACCTTGAGACCGAGGGTCCCCTTGAGACCGAGGGTCCCCTTGACGCCGAGGGCCCCCTTGACGCCGAGGGCCCCCTTGACGCCGAGGGCCCCCTTGACCCCGAGGGTCCCCTTGACGCCGAGGGCCCCCTTGACGCCGAGGGTCCCCTTGACGCCGAGGGTCCACTTGAGACCGAGGGTCCCCTTGACGCCGAGGGTCCACTTGACGCCGAGGACCCCCTTGACGCCGAGGACCCCCTTGACGCCGAGGGTCCCCTTGACGCCGAGGGTCCCCTTGACCCCGAGGGGTCCCCTTGACGCCGAGGGCCCCCTTGACGCCGGGTCCCCTTGACGCCGAGGGTCCACTTGACGCCGAGGGCCCCCTTGACGCCGAGGGTCCCCTTGGCGTCGAGGGTCCCTGACGCCGAGGGTCCCCTTGACGCGAGGGCCCCCTTGACGCCGAGGGCCCCCTTGGCGCCGAGGGTCCCCTTGACGCCGAGGGCCCCCTTGACGCCGAGGGCCCCCTTGACCCCGAGGGTCCCCTTGACGCCGAGGGCCCCCTTGACGCCGAGGGTCCCCTTGACGCCGAGGGTCCACTTGAGACCGAGGGTCCCCTTGACGCCGAGGGTCCACTTGACGCCGAGGGCCCCCTTGACGCCGAGGGCCCCCTTGACGCCGAGGGCCCCCTTGACCCCGAGGGTCCCCTTGACGCCGAGGGCCCCCTTGACGCCGAGGGTCCCCTTGACGCCGAGGGTCCACTTGAGACCGAGGGTCCCCTTGACGCCGAGGGTCCACTTGACGCCGAGGACCCCCTTGACGCCGAGGACCCCCTTGACGCCGAGGGTCCCCTTGACGCCGAGGGTCCCCTTGACTCCGAGGGTCCCCTTGACGCCGAGGGCCCCCTTGACGCCGAGGGTCCCCTTGGACGCCGAGGGTCCACTTGACCCCCGAGGGCCCCTTGACGCCGAGGGCCCCTTGACGCCGAGGCCCCCTTGACGCCGAGGGCCCCCTTGACGCCGAGGGTCCCCTTGACGCCGAGGGTCCCCTTGACGCCGAGGGCCCCCTTGACGCCGAGGGCCCCCTTGACGCCGAGGGTCCCCTTGACGCCGAGGGCCCCCTTGACGCCGAGGGCCCCCTTGACGCCGAGGGTCCCCTTGACGCCGAGGGTCCCCTTGACGCCGAGGGCCCCCTTGACGCCGAGGGTCCCCTTGACGCCGAGGGCCCCCTTGACGCCGAGGGTCCCCTTGACGCCGAGGGTCCCCTTGACGCCGAGGGCCCCCTTGACGCCAAGGGCCCCCTTGACGCCGAGGGTCCCCTTGACGCCGAGGGCCCCCTTGACGCCGAGGGTCCCCTTGACGCCGAGGGCCCCCTTGAGACCGAGGGGATGCTGCATGTTCAGTTGTAAACTGGACATCTGTCGAACAAATGCAGCAGGCAATCCTCATAAACAATGGGCTTGTTTATCTTATGGCAGCCTGATCACTGTGTTTTTAATGCAGACGAGAACACTGAATCCAGCTTCATACAGATGTGAGCTGGCGAACGGTAGCCTGCCATTGAGTTTTATGGTGCTTTCAAGACAACTAGGAACTCAGAAAAATACGAGGTCAAATAATGACATCAGTGATCTTCGGGTTGGAAAGTCAGAGCTCTGGAAAGCAGTGGAGGCCGCTGAGGGGAGAACTGCTCATAATAATGTCCGGAACGGAGCAAATGGAATGGCATCAAACACCTGGAAACCATGGAAACCAATGTGTTTGATGTGTTTGATACCATTCCACTGATTCCACTCCAGTCATTACCACGAGCCCCATCCTCCCCTAATGAAGGTGTCACCAACCTCCAGTGTTAGAAAGAGGCCTGAATTCCGAGTTGGATGGCAATTTTTCCCCAGACGGAACTTGTTTCTTTCCGAATTCCCAGTTGTCTTAAATGCACTGAAGTCGGAAGTCTGAGATTTTCCGAGTTCCAAGTTCCCAGTTGTTTTGAACACGGCATTGATGCTCAGAGGGTGACTGCAGGGAGTTCCTTTTGATCCAGGAACCTAAACTCCTCTGTAGTGACCAGTGATTGGGTTGTCTGCAGCATTCGGTGGAATGACAGCTCAATACGTTGTTCGATTTCACTTACCGGCGTGTCCACTGAGCCAGGATCACAGTCAAACGGACTGGGAAGTAGGTAACAAAGTACTTTATTTGGTCAAAAGAGACAATAGCAGCAAGATTATGTACAAAATTAGTTACAAACAATGTGGGAAAAAAAACTAACAAAATAGCACAGTTGGTTAGGAACCCGCAAAGGGGCAACCATCCCCTCTGGCGCCATTATACTTACTTAACCAGCAATAACATTATCTAACGTAATTTATTCATTTATACCCCACCTCTTTAAGGAATACCTAGGATAGGTTAAAGTAATCCCTCTCACCCCCCCCCCCTTAAAAGATTTAGATGCACTACTGTTCCACTGGATGTCATAAGGTGAATGCACCAATTTGTAAGTCGCTCTGGATAAGAGCGTCTGCTAAATGACTTAAATGTAAATGTAAATGTAATACCAGAGAGGTCATTATATTCCAGTATCTCTGGTTATATTTACCACCACCGGTTGTTGCACACCAAGCTAGCATTACTGGTGCTGACTTTGGGACCGACAAACTCCAAGCACCTATTCCACATACTGGGGTCCTTCGGCAGAGCATGCGAACAATATAACTTTAGCAGTGGAGGCAAAGCTCAATCCATATCGGGTCTGGGATCCTTTGAACGCGTTGGCGGCGATGAAATAACAGAGCCCCATTTAATGAAGGAAAGAGTAGGGGTGTTTTGAATGTTTGACAAAAGACGGCATACATTTTTTTTTACATAATTGTAATCCAAACCCCCAACCTTAGGGTCTGTTCGTAAATTCCCTCTGGAGTGCCAGAGTGCCCTCAGAGTGTGCTCTGGGTGTCCATAAATTCAGAGGGTTGTCAGATTGCCAGTTCATAAATTCAGAGCTTGTCAGATTGCCAGTTCATAAATTCAGAGCGTTTGGCTCCCCGAGCTGCAAAGCTCACACTGGACGCTCTGGCTGAGGAGTAGGGTTGATCTGAGCATTCTCAGGCACCCAAGCTAACTGGCTAAAGATGATTAGACCTCTATGCCCTGCTAGGTTCTAAGTTAGCTTCCTCGGTTGCAGGTCTGCAGTCTCCTGCAATGCTCAGACCGCAGCCCTCTGCCTTTAGTTAGAAGGCAGTTGCCTAGCCCACCAGGTTTAGAGTGTGCTGCCCTGCTAGGCCCAAAGTTCACAGCACTATACACTATAGTAATGGGCCTCAACATCACGTTCCGACAGGACAACACTATAGTAACGGGCCTCAACATCACATTCCGACAGGACAACACTATAGTAATGGGCCTCAACATCACAATCTGACAGGACAACACTATAGTAACGGGCCTCAACATCACGTTCCGACAGGACAACACTATAGTAACGGGCCTCAACATCACGTTCTGACAGGACAACACTATAGAAATGGGCCTCAACATCACGTTCTGACAGGACAACACTATAGTAACGGGCCTCAACATCACGTTCTGACAGGACAACACTATAGTAATGGGCCTCAACATCACAATCTGACAGGACAACACTATAGTAACGGGCCTCAACATCACGTTCCGACAGGACAACACTATAGTAACGGGCCTCAACATCACGTTCTGACAGGACAACACTATAGTAATGGGCCTCAACATCACGTTCTGACAGGACAACACTATAGTAATGGGCCTCAACATCACGTTCCGACAGGACAACACTATAGTAATGGGCCTCAACATCACGTTCCGACAGGACAACACTATAGTAATGGGCCTCAACATCACTTTCTGACAGGACAACACTATAGTAATGGGCCTCAACATCACGTTCCGACAGGACAACACTATAGTAATGGGCCTCAACATCACTTTCTGACAGGACAACACTATAGTAATGGGCCTCAACATCACGTTCCGACAGGACAACACTATAGTAATGGGCCTCAACATCACTTTCTGACAGGACAACACTATAGTAATGGGCCTCAACATCACGTTCTGACAGGACAACACTATAGTAATGGGCCTCAACATCACGTTCCGACAGGACAACACTATAGTAATGGGCCTCAACATCACGTTCTGACAGGACAACACTATAGTAACGGGCCTCAACATCACGTTCCGACAGGACAACACTATAGTAATGGGCCTCAACATCACTTTCTGACAGGACAACACTATAGTGGGCAGATCTTAGGGAATAAGCAATATGTCCATAGCGGGTAAGGGCTCAGAAATCAACGAGCTCCAGCTAGCATTTTTTTTTCATCTTTTGTGGGACGGGAGAAATGATCTTTATGCCATAACTCTACAATGAATATGCTTGTATGTCTAGTGAAACAATTTGTAGAAATGAAGTAATTGAGCCTCCCATACCTCACTTTGCCATACCCTAGGTTTAACTGAACCAACCTCACTTTGCCATACCCTAGGTTTAACTGAACCAACCTCACTTTGCCATACCCTAGGTTTAACTGAACCAACCTCACTTTGCCATACCCTAGGTTTAGCTGAACTAACCTCACTTTGCCATACCCTAGGTTTAACTGAACCAACCTCACTTTGCCATACCCTAGGTTTAAACTGAACTAACCTCATTTTGCCATACCCTAGGTTTAACTGAACCAACCTCACTTTGCCATACCCTAGGTTTAACTGAACCAACCTCACTTTGCCATACCCTAGGTTTAACTGAACCAACCTCACTTTGCCATACCCTAGGTTTAACTGAACCAACCTCACTTTGCCATACCCTAGGTTTAACTGAACCAACCTCACTTTGCCATACCCTAGGTTTAACTGAACCAACCTCACTTTGCCATACCCTAGGTTTAACTGAACCAACCTCACTTTGCCATACCCTAGGTTTAACTGAACCAACCTCACTTTGCCATACCCTAGGTTTAACTGAACCAACCTCACTTTGCCATACCCTATGTTTAACTGAACCAACCTCACTTTGCCATACCCTATGTTTAACTGAACCAACCTCACTTTGCCATACCCTACGTTTAACTGAACCAACCTCACTTTGCCATACCTTAGATTTAAACTGAACTAACCTCACTTTGCCATACCCTAGGTTTAAACTGAACTAACCTCACTTTGCCATACCCTAGGTTTAACTGAACCAACCTCACTTTGCCATACCCTAGGTTTAAACTGAACTAACCTAGGCCATACCCTGGGTTTTTAAACTTTGAACCAACTGAACCAACCTCACTTTGCCATACCCTATGTTTAACTGAACCAACCTCACTTTGCCATACCCTAGGTTTAAACTGAACTAACCTCATTTTGCCATACCCTTTTAACTGAACCAACCTCACTTTGCCATACCCTAGGTTTAAACTGAACTAACCTCACTTTGCCATACCCTAGGTTTAACTGAACCAAACTCACTTTTACCCTAGGTTTAAACTGAACTAACCTCATTTTGCCATACCCTAGGTTTAAACTGAACCAACCTCACTTTGCCATACCCTAGGTTTAAACTGAACTAACCTTTGCCACCCTTTTGCCATACCCTAGGTTTAACTGAACCAACCTCACTTTGCCATACCCTAGGTTTAAACTGAACTAACCTCACTTTGCCATACCCTGGGTTTAAACTGAACTAACCTCACTTTGCCATACCCCTAACTGAACCAACCTCACTTTGTTTAAACTGAACTAACCTCACTTTGCCATACCTTAGATTTAAACTGAACTAACCTCACTTTGCCATACCCTAGGTTTAAACTGAACTAACCTCACTTTGCCATACCCTGGGTTTAAACTGAACTAACCTCACTTTGCCATACCCTAGGTTTAACTGAACCAACCTCACTTTGCCATACCCTATGTTTAACTGAACCAACCTCACTTTGCCATACCCTAGGTTTAAACTGAACTAACCTCATTTTGCCATACCCTAGGTTTAACTCAACCAACCTCACTTTGCCATACCCTAGGTTTAAACTGAACTAACCTCACTTTGCCATACCCTAGGTTTAACTGAACCAAACTCACTTTGCCATACCCTAGGTTTAAACTGAACTAACCTCATTTTGCCATACCCTAGGTTTAACTGAACCAACCTCACTTTGCCATACCCTAGGTTTAAACTGAACTAACCTCACTTTGCCATACCCTGGGTTTAAACTGAACTAACCTCACTTTGCCATACCCTAGGTTTAACTGAACTAACCTCACTTTGCCATACCCTGGGTTTAAACTGAACTAACCTCACTTTGCCATACCCTGGGTTTAAACTGAACTAACCTCACTTTGCCATACCCTAGGTTTAAACTGAACTAACCTCATTTTGCCATACCCTAGGTTTAACTGAACCAACCTCACTTTGCCATACCCTAGGTTTAAACTGAACTAACCTCATTTTGCCATACCCTAGGTTTAACTGAACCAACCTCACTTTGCCATACCCTAGGTTTAACTGAACCAACCTCACTTTGCCATACCCTAGGTTTAACTGAACCAACCTCACTTTGCCATACCCTGGGTTTAACTGAACCAACCTCACTTTGCCATACCCTAGGTTTAACTGAACCAACCTCACTTTGCCATACCCTAGGTTTAACTGAACCAACCTCACTTTGCCATACCCTAGGTTTAACTGAACCAACCTCACTTTGCCATACCCTATGTTTAACTGAACCAACCTCACTTTGCCATACCCTAGGTTTAAACTGAACTAACCTCACTTTGCCATACCCTATGTTTAACTGAACCAACCTCACTTTGCCATACCCTAGGTTTAAACTGAACTAACCTCACTTTGCCATACCCTGGGTTTAAACTGAACTAACCTCACTTTGCCATACCCTGGGTTTAAACTGAACTAACCTCACTTTGCCATACCTTAGATTTAAACTGAACTAACCTCACTTTGCCATACCCTAGGTTTAACTGAACTATCCTCACTTTGCCATAACCTGGGTTTAAACTGAACTAACCTCACTTTGCCATACCCTGGGTTTAACTGAACCAACCTCACTTTGCCATACCCTAGGTTTAACTGAACCAACCTCACTTTGCCATACCCTAGGTTTAACTGAACCAACCTCACTTTGCCATACCCTAGGTTTAAACTGAACTAACCTCACTTTGCCATACCCTAGGTTTAACTGAACCAACCTCACTTTGCCATACCCTAGGTTTAAACTGAACTAACCTCACTTTGCCATACCCTAGGTTTAACTGAACCAACCTCACTTTGCCATACCCTAGGTTTAAACTGAACTAACCTCACTTTGCCATACCCTGGGTTTAAACTGAACTAACCTCACTTTGCCATACCCTAGGTTTAACTGAACTAACCTCACTTTGCCATACCCTGGGTTTAAACTGAACTAACCTCACTTTGCCATACCCTGGGTTTAAACTGAACTAACCTCACTTTGCCATACCCTAGGTTTAAACTGAACTAACCTCATTTTGCCATACCCTAGGTTTAACTGAACCAACCTCACTTTGCCATACCCTATGTTTAACTGAACCAACCTCACTTTGCCATACCCTAGGTTTAACTGAACCAACCTCACTTTGCCATACCCTGGGTTTAACTGAACCAACCTCACTTTGCCATACCCTAGGTTTAACTGAACCAACCTCACTTTGCCATACCTTAGATTTAAACTGAACTAACCTCACTTTGCCATACCTTAGTTTTAACTGAAACAGTCCCCACTGCTTTAGAGCGTAAAGGTTACTCGTCTAGCCTCACCCAGCAGTCCATTTTGTGGTAGCCTTTGTAACGGCCCATGACAGAGCACTGTAGCTATTACAGAGTCCCCTAGCTATTACAGAGTAATAGCTCCCCTGGTCAACTGTAAGTGATGTTATTGTGAGGTAGAAATGGGACCGCCGAGTGCTGAAGCGTGTTTT
Source organism: Oncorhynchus nerka (assembly GCF_034236695.1). Lineage (NCBI taxonomy): Eukaryota > Metazoa > Chordata > Actinopteri > Salmoniformes > Salmonidae > Oncorhynchus > Oncorhynchus nerka. The sequence continues at coordinate 101,308,758 of NC_088417.1, read as the reverse complement.
ACACAAGTAAAAATGGTCTGTCCTCAGTTGCAACACTCACTACCGAGTTCCAAACAGCATCTGGAAGTAACGTCATCACAAGACCTGTTCGTTGGGAGCTTCATGAAATGGGTTTCTATGGCCGAACGGCCGCACCACATGCTTAAGATCACCATGCGCAATGCCAAGCGTCAGCTGGAGTGGTATAAAGCTCGCTCCCATTGGACTCTAGAGCAGCGGAAACATATTCTCTAGAGTGATGAATTTACACTTCACCATCTGGCGAATCTGGGTTTGGCGGATGCCAACTGTAAAGTTTGGTGGAGAAGGAATAATGGTCTGGGGCTGTTTTTCATGGTTCGGGCCCCTCAGTTCCAGTGAAGGGAAATCTTAACGCTACAACATACAATGACATTCTAGATGATTCTGTGCTTCCAACTTTGCGGGCAACAGTTTGGGGGAAGTCCCATTCCTGTTTCAGCATGACAATGCCCCCGTGCACAAAGCGAGGTCCATACAGAAATGGTTTGTCTAGATCATTGTGGAATAATTTGACTGGCCTGCACAGAGTCCTGACCCCAACCCCATCGAACACCTTTGGGATGAATTGGAACGCTGACTGCGAGCCAGGCCTGATCGCACAACAGCAGTGTACGACCTCATGCTCTTGTGGCTGAATGGAAGCAAGTCTCTGCAGCAATGTTCCAACATCTAGTGGAAATCCTTCCCAGAAGAGTGGAGGCTGTTATAGCAGTAATGTTCCAACATCTAGTAGAAAGCCTTCCCAGAAGACTGGAGGCTGTTATAGCAGCAATGTTCCAACATCTAGTGGAAAGCCTTCCCAGAAGAGTGGAGGCTGTTATATCAGCAATGTTCCAACATCTAGTAGAAATCCTTCCCAGAAGAGTGGAGGCTGTTGTAGCAGTAATGTTCCAACATCTAGTAGAAAGCCTTCCCAGAAGAGTGGAGGCTGTTATAGCAGCAATGTTCCAACATCTAGTGGAAAGCCTTCCCAGAAGAGTGGAGGCTGTTATAGCAGCAATGTTCCAACATCTAGTGGAAAGCCTTCCCAGAAGAGTGGAGGCTGTTATAGCAGCAATGTTCCAACATCTAGTGGAAAGCCTTCCCAGAAGAGTGGAGGCTGTTATAGCAGCAATGTTCCAACATCTAGTGGAAAGCCTTCCCAGAAGAGTGGAGGCTGTTATAGCAGCAATGTTCCAACATCTAGTGGAAAGCCTTCCCAGAAGAGTGGGGGCTGTTATAGCAGCAATGTTCCAACATCTAGTGGAAAGCCTTCCCAGAAGAGTGGAGGCTGTTATAGCAGCAATTTTCCAACCATCTAGTGGAAAGCCTTCCCAGAAGAGTGGAGGCTGTTATAGCAGCAATGTTCCAACATCTAGCGGAAAGCCTTCCCAGGAGAGTGTAGGTTGTTGTAGCAGCAATGTTCCAACCATCTAGCCGAAAGCCTTCCCAGGAGAGTGTAGGTTGTTGTAGCAGCAATGTTCCAACATCTAGCGGAAAGCCTTCCCAGGAGAGTGTAGGTTATTGTAGCAGCAATGTTCCAACATCTAGCGGAAAGCCTTCCCAGGAGAGTGTAGGTTGTTGTAGCAGCAATGTTCCAACATCTAGCGGAAAGCCTTCCCAGGAGAGTGTAGGCTGTTATAGCAGCAATGTTCCAACCATCTAGTGGAAAGCCTTCCCAGGAGAGTGTAGGTTGTTGTAGCAGCAATGTTCCAACATCTAGCGGAAAGCCTTCCCAGGAGAGTGTAGGTTGTTGTAGCAGCAATGTTCCAACATCTAGCGGAAAGCCTTCCCAGGAGAGTGTAGGTTGTTGTAGCAGCAATGTTCCAACATCTAGCGGAAAGCCTTCCCAGGAGAGTGTAGGTTATTGTAGCAGCAATGTTCCAACATCTAGCGGAAAGCATTCCCAGGAGAGTGTAGGTTGTTGTAGCAGCAATGTTCCAACATCTAGCGGAAAGCCTTCCCAGGAGAGTGTAGGTTGTTGTAGCAGCAATGTTCCAACATCTAGCGGAAAGCCTTCCCAGGAGAGTGTAGGTTGTTGTAGCAGCAATGTTCCAACATCTAGCAGAAAGCCTTCCCAGGAGAGTGTAGGTTGTTGTAGCAGCAATGTTCCAACCATCTAGTGGAAAGCCTTCCCAGGAGAGTGTAGGTTGTTGTAGCAGCAATGTTCCAACATCTAGTGGAAAGCCTTCCCAGGAGAGTGTAGGTTGTTGTAGCAGCAATGTTCCAACATCTAGCGGAAAGCCTTCCCAGGAGAGTGTAGGTTGTTGTAGCAGCAATGTTCCAACCATCTAGTGGAAAGCCTTCCCAGGAGAGTGGAGGCTGTTATAGCAGCAATGTTCCAACATCTAGTGATAAGCCTTCCCAGAAGAGTGGAGGCTGTTATAGCAGCAATGTTCCAACATCTAGTGGAAAGCCTTCCCAGGAGA